>NC_056743.1:757774079-757793169 GCF_019279795.1 Protopterus annectens | reverse complement strand
TACAAAAAGGGGTAGCATGACAGTGTTAATAAAAGCAATCCTTTCCTCAGGTTCTCCCTAGCATATTCACAAGACACTATTAGTTTCTTGGACGTCTCTGTCAGCAGAACTACTTCTACATACACAGGAAGGATTGCTATAGAGCCTCCTTTCTGCATGGTACTAGTATGCACAATTCAAACATTTTTGGTAATGTCGTTAAAGGGCAAGCCATGCGTATATCACGCTTATGCAGTGATGAGACAACATTGAGAACTGAGTTTAACAGATTAAAATTAGATTTTTTGAATAGGGGATATGATGAGTCCCTAGTGAATAATAAAATATATGAAACTATGCAATTGCGTAACACTAGGGCCAAACCTCATTTTTCTGGTAATAGAACACAGTTTATTCGTAGTTCTTATTATACTAACAATGCAGCATTGGTTCTTCCTTATGGAAGCAATATTAATAGGACTAAGCAGTTGATTGAGACCGATTGGAATATTCTAACGGTGGATGCAAATACCAGGAAGATAGTGGGTAGTACCCCCTCCTTCATTTATAGCAACATGAGGAGTTTGAAACAGCATCTATGTTATAAAAACATGAATCCATGGTCAGAGCCTATGAATAATTCTGCTTTCCAAGGGACTAGGAGGTGTGGCAATTGCCCACAGTGTGTTTATGTAGACGAATCACGCTATTTTAGGAATCCAAACACCAATGTTTTATGGGAGATTAAAAATAGCAGCAATTGTCGCACTCGCAATGTGGTCTATGTGGCATACTGTGCAGTATGCTTTAGGTTCTATATTGGTGAAACCAATAGTACCTTAAGAGAAAGAATTAGAGACCACATGTACTGCTTGGATAGAGGCCAAGAGTACAGCGCACTAGCTAAGCACATAATTCATGAAGGTTCCAACCATAAATTTTACTTTCAGGTATTGCACATTCAACATCCTGATGTTAGGTTAGGTGATATATACAACCTAACAGAACAAGCTGAATTGAGATGGATCCTGAGGCTTGGCTCTCATATGGGCTATGGCTTGAATGAGAGCATTACCATCAAACCCATATTGAAAGGTAGAAGGATACGGTAGCTACTACCTTAGGGGTGGCTTGGATCTAGAATTAGTTAATTAGTTATTGAGTTCTGTCCAACTTAGGTCCTTGAGTAATGTCTTTTCTTTTCTGAAATAAGTTGATACAGCTGTATGAGGGTAGTAATATTCAAAGATAATTATATTAATATGGACACTCGATATTATTTTAGTTTTTATATTGATTATATGTGATAAATTTTATATTGTATATTTCGTTTCATTAGTATATTTAATGTGATATCAAGATAGATATATTTATTAATTATTATTATGTACTATTTATCATCATTAATTGTTATTTATTATTATATTTATCATATTCATTATGAAATGACAATAACAAAGGAAGATTTTTGAGTTTTCATGACACTGAGTTTTTAAACCTACTTTATTTTTATGTAGTGTCTGTTTAATAATGAATGCACATTAATTCTGGGTAATTGTGAATTAACATAGAGTTTTACTATTTAAATGATGATTCAGAGCTTGGTTTTGTAACGTCTGATGAAGCGGAGGGGGACTCTGTGAAAGCGCTTACGTTTTTAGTTCGGAATAAAGTCTTTTTAAGCTTTCTCCAGCTGCATCTTTGGTTATAAGTTTACAGTTATTGCTGTACGTTGATTTCGACATTACACTTGGACTAGCTACCTTCCGAGGGTGTTCTTTTATGATAAAAAGTGGGTCTTTTTTTGTGTGTTACAACATATATATATATATATATATATATATATATATATATATATACACACACACACATATATAGATATATATATATATATACACATTCATATTCAGATAATATATATATATATATATATATATATATATATATATATATATATATATATATTGACACACACACACAGACACACACACACACACACACACACATACTCCATTGAAAGTGGGCCTTTGGCTGAGTTGGACCAACCCAGTTAAATGACAATAAATAAAATATAAATAAATAATAAATATTTTTATATTTATATATATATATATACATACATATATATATATATATATATATATATATATATATATATATATATATATATATATATATATATATATATATACATATATATATACATATATATATATATATATATATATATATATATATATATATATATACACACACACACACACACACACACACACACACACACACACACACACACACACACACACACACACACACACACTGAAAATAGAAGGATTAACATGCTTTCAGCACAGTATTGCAACCATATCCACATATTCCAGGCAGAAATTTCAAAAGCATTACCATGTGTAATGCTAAACCTGCAGATCTCATTAGTATCACTAAATGTAAAAATTCTCATTTTTCCCATGTGCATACATTTTAATAAAATATTCACTAACAATAAAGACTTGAATAATGTGTAACATTGTGCGTGAATTTATTTTGTGCATTTCTTCTTTGTCTTCCCCATTTTTTTCTCTTTTTCAGGTTTTAGTTTTGAATTCCTTCGTCTTTTATTTCTCTCTCCTATTTATGTTAATTTTTATTTAGGTCCAGAATCCTTAGGAGCAGCCTAGCTATGTGCCTTAGAGGTTATGGAACACTTACCCTCTCTTCCCCATCCACAGGCATCCTCACAGGGTCAGGAGTGGTGGCACTGGTTCTGTAGGTCCCCTGGTACATGCAAGCTGGCAAGTCTCACTGAGCTTGGGCATCAGGGCTTGGCTTTGGTATGGTACAGCAGATTGTATGCAGACACCTTCAGCTATCGAGAATTCTCTTCAGCAGGTAGAAGGCTCCCTGTCCCAGTCATTGCTGAGCTCTAGGCCACCACAGCCCCCCACCCTTTCATCAGGTTCTTCACTACAACACCATCAGGCAGTGGAAATGTTTGCGACATTATATACCAGAACATTTGGTGGAATAAAATCCTCTTCATGCCCTTCCTTCATTTTAGCCTTTCTCCTACACCCTCTTATCTACTTCCCACCTACAGTACCCCTCTGATATAAAATACGTTTGAAAAAATAAGGGTTGTCTACCTGCCCAGCAAAAAATATAGCACCCTTCCTCTACTACCTCTTCCAGTACAACACTCTTGATAATTTTATAATAATATGAAGTGTTCTCCCACGCTTCCTCTGAAAATGGGTTTCGACCCAATCAGAATTTCCTGGTAATCAAACATCACCACATAAAGTTTTATTTTCATGTTCTCTTTGTTAGGTCTTTCCTTTTTCATTTTTCATTATTTCTCTTGCTCTTTCCATGTTTTTGTGAAGCCCATCAGGTTGTCTAAATAAGGATATCCTAATTTTAAATATTTTGAATCTTTATTTTTTTTTTAAAGATCTAAGCTGAACTGTCCACTGCTTGAATTAAATCTATCAAGCATGTGTGTTCATAGCCGCATTTGTTTGTGATATCAAGAGTATATACAGAATCACCTGAAACCTAAGGCTATCATGTAGTCATTCACACATACTTAATGAATAACATCAGGTGCTTTATACTTTTGCCAGAAGTGGGCATGATTCTTAAAACTCCTTCACATTTACTTAATCAGTATGACTAACCTGTGCTTTCTGCATTTGCATACAAGTGCAATGGTGCTCTTCACAGATAACTACTTTCCATATGTACTTAAAATATGGAAATCAACATCATTATCTCACATCTAAAAATAAAAAAAAAATATGTATTACAAGCCATAACCATCTCTAACTAAGGCAGTCTGAGAAACTGCTTTTGTTGATAAAGAAATGAGGTACTGGAGAAAAACTAGTGCACAGGTCTCACTTCACCACCACAGTAAAGAGCACACCACCACAGTACAGAGCACACAACACTGGCAAGTCTGCAACACCTTAGCAGTCAGTCTCCCACCATCTTAAACGTTCGTTCATACACAGGACCTCAATAAAACAAAAACCTTCCCTTGCGGAACCCCCCTCCCCACCAGCAAGGATAAATCTAATATTTTACAAGCAAACAGTGACATCTGATTGGTCATGATGATCATCACTTTTGGGAGTAAATCTGCTTGGATGAAAATCTCCATTGTACAATACAGATAATTGTTTACTGAAGCCAAGAGGACAGCATCAGCTGCATGTAAAGTGTTAGCAAAATCCCAAATTAAATAATCTCTAAACATTGGCTGCAACTTTATAAACTTGTACATAAAAAATACAGGATGAATGGGAAGTAAGCAATGCACTTGGCAGAGTCTTAGTGCTACTCTGAACATGTATGATGTCATAGTAAACAGGGTACTAAAATTTGTTTCCCAAATATATCACAATGTGACCCTAGGTAGTGGCACCATACTATATGATGTCACACCATATTTGGCAAGACATCCTGGAGTGCAAAGTCACATGGTCAAACAAAACATACGTAGGGCATGGCAGCAAACTCTTACAACTCCAACATTTCCTGCTTAAGGATGAATGATCAATGTTATTATTAACAGGATGGAATCTCTGTTGTTTCATGTGAATAAAAACAAATACTGTATGACCCAATGTCCTTTTATACACAAAATATTTTATTTCACTAAGATTTTTGGTACCACTGGGCACACCTTCTACATACAGCTAAAACAAATCCATCTTGCTTTCTGAAATTATGGACCACGACCCCAGTTTATCATTTCTAACCCATCTTCTTTACAGTAATACTACTGCATATTAACCATGACACCCAAAAAATGTCACTACAGATAGGACTTCAAGAGAAGAAATGTCCATTCTACCAGCTCTGTCATGACAGAAGTACAGAAATAGACTCAATCTTTCATAAGTGATAATTCAAAAAAGGTGTTTGAAAAAAAAATCCCATGAATTTCACAGGTTAAGGAGTGCCTCAATTTGTCTTTCACTTGCCAGTAACATTCCCATTTTTAGGTCAGTGTATCACCATAAATGCTATTATCACAGCTGAGGAAACACCTCTACTTGATTCACTTAACCTGTGTAAAGCTATCCAAAGGTCATTCTGCATGGACTTGTCAAACTTAGCCCACATCCAGGCTTTCAGTTCAGTGTTTGCCATTGCTATTCTGTTCTCCTCACCATTAAGTATCTACATATCATATCCTCAAACCCACTTGTTACCTGTACACAGAAGTCATCTTTCTGTAACTTGACAGCTTCTTTCACTAATAGTATCCATCAGGTTGTACGGGAACTACTACCATGGTAAGCTCTAATCACCTTGTCTTGCAATGCATAACAGCTGCTGAGGTCTAGAACTGGGCACCTTCAAACTTTATATCATTAACCTCTTCTAATATAGTGTAGGAGCATTGCCAGAGGTGACAACTGAAATCATACTCTGCAGAAGGATCAAAGTCCTACTTAGAAGATTGGAATCATGATTGCTTATCTTGTGTTGCATGTTTCTATCAAAAATTCTTTGTAGAAAAAGAAAGGACATTGATTTCTTAGAACACTATCATACTTTACACTTCAATTTACAATTTTTTTTCAGCAGAATACATGCAGTTAATTTTGAAACTATCCTTTTCACCACCTCCTATATATATTCTAGCATGCTACAAGGATTTTGGTAGTCATATTCTTTCACTTCATTTCCCTGTCTTCATCAATAAATACAGACAATCTTAATGGCTCACTGAACTACCACCTTGAACTAATTAAGAGCAAGTTAGCCTCACTTCCTAGCAATGAAAAAAAAAACACTCTGCATGATGGTTCAAGCCTAACCAACAGATTTTCAATAGGATGAACCCTGATGCATTCTGGGGAGACAAAATCTTGCAAATGTCACAACAGCAATATTTAGTATAACTTGATGGAAATGACCAATAACTTTAGATTTATAGGTATCTGGTTAGAATCACCTTTATAGCTTTTGCTTACAAAGTGTACTACATGAAAAGAAAACACATAAAAATACATATTAAGTCAACATGTCTCTAAAAGTATGGGGAGCTTTTGGGACAAATGCATTAATCCACCTGATGGAATATTTGCGTTCACTATCCAATCATAGAGAGAGAAACACAAGCCTTAAATTCATTGCAACATTTCCCATACTTGGTGTGGTCAACACCATTTCTAAATTCCTTACTTCACAAACCACTGTTTTTATATCACTGTCCCTTAGCTTATAAGCATTCCTCCATTGACTCAAAGTACTGCCCCGAGTCCCCCCAAAAAACTGGTTTGAACAAACATTAATTTCTGTGTCAGAGACTGCCTTTTCTGCACATATCCAAAGACTGCCTCTTTGTGCAAGTTTTGTGCATTTGTCTGCATGCATGTGTGTGTATATCTTTAAATACAAATGTTTACTTATGAGACTTGGTAACACCAGAGTGGTAAGTATTAGTGAGAAAGAGGACTGCAACTCCTTCACAAGTGAACACATGTAAGGAGAAAGTGATTACCTCTTCCCCAATGTAAAAATTTCATACATGTCCAAATGCTTGTGCTTTATTAGGTAAACAAGTTAAATAAGTAAGGTTTGCATATGTAAGTTTCATATCAGAGGCACATGGGATATATGCAAATGACCCTTAAGAACTTCAGGTGTTTTGGCTTTACTGGCCTGAATTTGTCCATTAAGCAACTTAAAAAGAAAATGTCATGGGCATTCAAAATTGCCATATAGCTGAAACACCTGATGTTCTTAAGGATTATTTGCATATATCCCATATACCTCTGATACAAGAGGTTTGAGGCATCACAGTGGAAATTCTAGCTTGGCTAGAATTTTCTTTTAGTTTTTACGGACTGTTTTTTTTGTGTGACCTTTTTACTCTTTGTTTTAACATACAAGTTTTATGTGAACGACTGCTTAAAAATGTCTGTTTGTTCGGTCATTTATATTGCTGGGAAATGTTTAAATAAATATTATCAAACAGTATATGACGCATAATTATACTTGAAATCAAAAGTGTTAAATGGACTGCTAATGCTCCATGTGTATGAAGGAGTTGTAATTCAGGCATGAGGCTTGTAGACTAAAGCATTCATTAATGAAATTTGTTTTAAGAAATGTGCACCCCACACCTGTTTCAAATAAAGATACTTTTTTTGAGGTATTATACCTCATTTTCAGGATTATGATTTTATTAAGCTGATTCACATAGGAAGATTCATAGGTTCATAGGTTCATAGATTAGTACTAAGCTAACTGCCTTGTGAGCCATTTTAAGCCTAGCCAATTATCCCTTGTGAGACTCAAATTTTGCATCTTGTGTTTGTAAGGCAAACACCTTACCATTAGGCCACCCTCCCAACATGTTAACTGCTCTACCTCCATGAGATGCTGGACAGCATTGGCTCATCTTTAATTCTTATGAGAGAATTAATGACACATCACTGTACAGACTAACCCGTTGTCCATCCTATTTATATGATTCTTACGCTCTTGTAATACAGAAATAACGCATGGCCGGGTGTTGGTAAATCCAGCATTACCTACACTCAGCTGTGGATTATTGCTATTATACTGTGACATTATTTAAGAAAGAAATTAGCTTTCTTAAATAATGTCTTTGTATAATGGTGCTGTGGTGTTCTTCCATTTTGTTTCCAGATTGTGTTGCTTTGTTGATGTACTGTGCATGCATATGGGACATCCATTCCCATGTTTATGCAGTACATCAGTGCTTAGGAAAGAAAAAAAAAAACTGTAACCTCTGGACAGTTTAGAGGCATGAGAGACAGGGAAAATGCAAGGAAGATTATATACATTTCTTTAGTTTGGCAGGATGTACAGATTTTTCTCGCATTTTCTTTGCTCTCATAAGTACCTCTCCACCTCTTATTTTAAAAAAAATGTGGACAGAGCTTGAAATAAAGGAGGGGACAGGTAATGTTGCTCTTTTAAACTTAGAAAGTTCTGAGAAAGATTTGTATTGTCTGAAACTGAAATGCACATCATTTAGTGACATTGTTCCTCAATGATTTGTCAGAAAACCACTAATTTTATGAGGAATGAAGTCATTAAATAATGACATACATTTACATTTCAGTTTCAGACTTGCTTTCCTTCAGACTAATGCATATCTACCACATAACAATAAAAAAATAATATTCTGGCTACTCAATGTTACTTGAGCGTCTGGACTTTTACTGTTGGTATATTCTTGAATTAAAACAGGCATGCTAGTTGGGCTGAATGTTAATGGACAACCAAGAACTATATTATTACTGTGGACATCTTGCTGGTTTAATAAGCAATATCTAATGAAATAATGTTCAATTACTCTTAGTTTCAGATAATCCTAAATGCAGCTTGATATTAAAAAAACAAAATAATCTTATATCATTGAACCTTTAAAAAGTATACAAGTATGAATTAACAGAGAAAACACTGACTGGAGATTTATTTCAAAACAGTATGTGGCATTTATATTGGTTTTCAGGACAGTCAGTTATTGACCCAACAAAATGCTAAAATGGATTTCAAAGCACCTTAAAGGGATGACATGCCTTCTTCCTGTTAAGAAGATCAATTAACATTGATTACTTTCATTTTGCTCTAAGCAAGTGAAAAAATAAAGTGAAGGGAATTCTGATGGTAAGCTGTTTGAAACTGTGCACCACAAATACATTTTATGCACTAAATCAACAAGTGTTGCAGCATTAAACTTAGTTATGTTGCTGAGATACTAATGGTCAGTTTAATACCTGTGCAAATTCCCAAATCAGGATACAGTGTACACTTGATGATAGAGGTGCCACTGTTCCATGGGGTTCTGAGGGAAATGAGTATAGAGTACCTCTACATCAATAAGCAAATACACTTTTATAGGCTGATTTCTGTGTGCCTTTTATTTATTCATTCTTGGAATTATTTTTGTTTTTTATTCATTTATTCATGTTTTTTGTACTCTTGCACTTATCACTGAACTTGGTACATGGTGTTCTTGAAAATGTTGAAATAAACGTCTAGGGGACATGGTAAATAACAGTTTGCATTTCCCCGATACATACTAAGAATTCATTTAGAGAAAAACTAATCTTTCTCATACAAGAAGTTATGTATGCTTAAATCATGAATTATCTATATCTTGCATTTCATATTCTACATATACTAAAAATTAGATACATACATTATCACAACATTTGTATACAATACATCAACATTAGAGGGATGCCAGGATGTTCAGCTCAGTGGATGACTGGAAGTTGAGTCTGTGCCATCATTTGCATACAGACAAGCAAGGAGATAAATGGACTTGGATCAATGTCATGCAAATAAGCAGGGAAGAAAAGGGAAAATGAAGTGGGTGGAGATGAAACCAAAAATCTAGTAGTCAAGAGGAGTAAAACTAAAAATGGTGACAGTAAGCAGGAAAAAAATAGCTAAGGTAGAGACTGCACAAGAAGTAGGTAGAAGAGGCCAGATCGTCACAAATATGTCAGATGAAAAGGAGAGTGGATGCTGATGTAACTGAGCTGAGGAGAAAGGATTAAGCAAGTTGTTGTGTCTTTCAGCTTTTCCCAGTTTGGGGTCGCCACAGCAGAACTCCGGTCTGCTAATGATTGGCAGTAGATTTTTACGTGCCGAGTCGCCGGCCCTGACGCACAACCTTCAACAAAGTTACGCCCATTCACGCATGTCTCCACACAAAAGGCGTTCTAGCTGAGAATTGAACAGGACAACGTCTTACTGTGAGGCGACAATGCTACCGCAGCACCACCACCGCAGTTTTAAGCAAGTAATGTAGAGAAAAATGAGTACACAGTGGTAGTTGGTAATATAGGATGGATGAATTGGCCAAGAAAGCGGGCATGATGCCAGATTCTCAGGCATTTCACAGAGTAAAAACATAATAGAAGAAGATACATTTTCAGATGTGATGCAAACAGGAGGAAAAACTATGATGTAAATAGAGAAAACAGTACAAACAGAACTGTTAGGTGACAAAGACAGAGACAGTGAAATGACAGAAATTCATGCAGGCAAATCAGAGCTGCCTGGACAAGTGGCAGGGACAACAGCTTTTGGACTGGGATTAGGCAGGATGAATGAAATAAGAAAGCCTCTGTTGCATGAGAGGACATGCAAACATGTGACAATACATGCAGATGATGACTCTGCAGGAAGAACCTGAAGCAGGATTCATGTCTGGGTGAAGTGTCTATGACTTGCTGGGACCAGGCCAGTTTCTCCAGAATAGGCATTCGGATTCAGTTCATAAGCCTGAAATATCACAATCCTGAATTTCATAATCTGGAAGACCAAAAGCCTGAAAATTCAAAATCCTGAATCACAAAAGACTGAAAATATACAGAACACAAAGAATGACAATATCCCAGTACAAGGACACACAAAAACACATACAAGACAAAGGATAGCACTTTTCACCAAGTATGGGCAGGGGGGCAAGCCCCCCTGTGCCCCCCACATTCCCTAATTAAATATATTAACTCCAAGATTGCACTTTACAGAAAAAAATGGCAAACATACCATCATGTTTCATGACTGCCTGTTGTAACCTTAGTAATGTTCCCTTTTAACTTGCTATACTACAACACAACTTATGAAAGTGTAGTGAAGTGCTATCTTGGAGAGTTGATATATTTAAGTATCAGGGGGTGTGTGGGGTGCAGGGGTGCTTGCCCCCCTGCTTATATTTGGTGGAATGTAATCTGGTTTGTGTTGTCTTCGGTCAGTATATGCATCCTATGTGTTTTCAGTCTTATGGGATTTCAGGCTTTTGGGCTTTCAGAATTTTGAATTTTCAGGCTTTTGGTCTTCCGGATTATGAAATTCAGGATTGTGATATTTCAGGCTTTTGAAGTGAACCCAGGCATTCACATCATTTCTTGCCACATCATTGACTGCTCAAGTCACTAACTGAACACGAGTTTCCTGGGTCTCTCTATGCCACCTAAAATGTGTGTGTCACTCCACTGTCAGGTACTGATAACTTTCTTCTACTACTTTTCAAAGCAAAATTTTCTTTCACATTACTTTATTCAACCTGAAACTTAACTACAATAGATCTCTTTAATATTGTAATAAATTGATCACTTGCATTCTATAACATCTCCAATGTAGTTTGGATGACACTGCTGTATAATATGTTATAATATAAAAATCATAATAAACTTAGTATTTTTCCTTGAACATTTAAAATGAAAGCACGATTTTTCCTACTGAACAAAGACTAGCAATCAGAAAAGAGCATCTCCCCCAAATTTTGAGATGTAAGCCACCTATCTGATGTCTAAAATATTAACTTAATATTAACTTAATATTAACTTAAAAAACTTAATGCATTATAATGATTTTTATTGTATCCAAATAAAGCATACACAAGGCTTAAATGTTGTGTAGAACATCCATGAAAAGAAGGCACAGTTTTTTTTTATAACAGTAAACTATTAAATCTTCTTCCTTGACTGAATCCATCATCTGATTTAGCATGAAAATATTCTATATCTTCCCCTTGTTTAATAAAAAGGGGGTACAATAGCATTCATAATACTTATATCATTGCATGCCACTAATCTAATGCAATCAATAAGAAATCCCCTCAATATTTATTGTTATGAAAGTAGTATAACAACTCAGTACATTAATATCAACATCCTTCCACTTAGAAAGTTGTTAGTCTACAATGCTATCAGTATAATACAATAAATGTCTGATCAATAATGTAACCAAGCATCTTAAAGGAATGAAGTATTGGAATAGAGCTTTTGTGTAAGCAGTTTAAAATTAATTACACAACCTCAGTAACAGAGATTAATGGAAACATGTCATACAGTTAAACTCAATAGTTCCTAATGCACCAAATACATTTTGCAACTAAAACATATGCTTTGGTCAGATTAATAAAAGTTTAATAACTGTGTTTGCATTTATAGTGAGCAGCCATACAAATATTTCCTGATTCAGTGTCATCACCTTCATCCTTGTCATTTTCATCACCTATTTATCTTCATTACTGCATTGCCATCTTCTTCATTTCATCATTTTCTCTTAATCTTCACAGTATATTCAGCATGGTCATACTATCTACGTCACATATCATAATTACGTCACCATTTTTTTTATCAAATCTCACCGCATCTTCAAATATTCTCCATGACTTCACCATTGTCTTTACACATTTATAATCTTCAAATCCATCAAAGCCAATATTTTATCCATTTCATCACTACCATCCTCATTGTATCTTCATCTATCATCAAATCATTATAATCGTCTTTGCATCTTCATTATAATCACTGCATTTTCAATATCATCTCATTATAGTCGTATATTTGCAATTTTTATTGATATCTGCATTATATTCACTGCTTCTTATCTTCATCATCCATTCATCTTTAATACATCTACATCATTATACCTTCATTTCAGAGATGCACAGATTGTTGCAAAGGTTTTCATTCCAGCTTTAATCCATTCAAAATGTATAACATATAAATATATGTAACTGTATAACTATCATACAGGTGACTCTTATGCCCTTGTTTTTCTTCCTAAAAATGATCATTTAATGGTAGCTAGAACTATTTGTTCCATCTGTGTCACTGTATGCCACATACTATGCACATTTTCCATGTTTGTTTATTTTTTTTTAAAATAACCACATTTATTTATTGTCTGTCTGACTGGCTGGCTGACTGAGTGTGCTGAATTCTGTGTCATTTTGTGTTTTAAACTGTAATGCGCACTACTAAGAGCAGGACGCCTCTCCACAGAGTATTGGCCTTTTCACTGTATCATCTGAAGCATACAGTAAAAAATAAACATTTATTGAATTCAGTCCAACAAAAATATAACCACTACATGTTTTAGAATCAATAAGCCTGGTTTAATGAAATCATAAGTACAGAGAAAAGAAATTGCAACAAAAAAAGCTTTTGCACAATCTTTCACAAACACAAAAGTTCTTTTGCTGCCTAATATTTACAGGTGAACCACTTTTCTAGGCTTACACGCATATAAGTCACCTCTGGCACGATGCTGCTAAAGTTCAAGCATCATTCGGCATTTTTTTTTCTTGTGCCTGAACCCTTCTGTAGTTTTTGACTGCATATTTTTGTTAACAGTTTCACAGATACACTGTTTAATATCAAGCCCTTTCTTAATAGTGATTTTTTTTCACATTTCACTTTGCTTTTTTTTTGCTCATCTCACCTATACACTATGGAAGTATAGGGAAGACTTCAAAAAGTGTATTCAGTGCAAGTCTGCCCTGATTCTGAAAGACATGCTCTCAGTGTAGTATCCTTCATCAGTACCATCACTCTGGCTAAAGCCAATAAACTTGTCTTGTCTTTTCCTCAACCTCTCTAAAGCCTTTGCTACTGTCTACCACTCTCTCCTTCCAACCAAAGTATCTAACCTCAGTTTCTCCACTGCTACTGTTAAGTGGTTTTCCAGCTCTCTCTGATCTTCAGCAATCAGTGAGATGGCACTCAGCTTTCTCCCCTTCTCTCCCAGTTAAGATGGGTGTCCCACAATGATCTATCCTTGGCCCACTACTCTAACATCTTCACTAATCTTCTTTATACCCACTGCTCCCAGTCATCCCTCATATAATATTCAGGTAACTTTACAGTCATCACCATCTCAAACACTCCCTCAGATCTTATCTCTGCTACCAAAGAATCCTTTAACTCTGTTGAAACATGGCCTTCTCAAAATCAGCTTATTCTTAACACCCAAAAAACAAAACTCTCACTTCTTCCTAAAAACCTCACCCTCCTCAAACCCACTTTTTCCATAGTATATGTCGAGAAAACCTCCATCACTGTTGAAAATAACAATTTTAGGAGTCATAACTGATGACCAACTTAAATTTGACTTGCATATAAACAACCGTTTTAAAAAAACACACCAAAAACTTGGGCTTCTTTATTGGAACAAAAGATTCCTCACTAACAAAGCTAAAGTTACCCTCTCTCATGCCTACCTCAAACCTAGCCTATTCTACAGTTCTCAAATTCTTACAAATCTGAACTCCATACTTCTAGCCAAATTAGAGACAACTTATAACAAGGTAGCAAGATTTGCTGCACAACAAACCTACAAATCACACCCTTGTCTTTCCCTAAAACACCTAAACTGTCTCAAGCTACCGCACCAGCTACTTCTCTCCCAACTCCTCATAGTGCACTCAGTCCTTTACCAGAAATCTTACTGGCCCAGCCAATCTCCTGTCATCTCACAATACAACCCCATTAGGATACTATGGAGCTCTGACCAAGACTTGCTATAAATATACAAACCCAAGATCAAAATCGGAGGCAACCTCTATAGCTACCATCCTATATCTTGCAACAAACTCCCACTAGAAATCAAGTCCCTTAAAAATATCAATCAAGTCAAAGCAGCAGCCACCAGAGAACATCTTAAATCTCAGCCTCTGTACTCAGCCTCCCTAGACAGGCCTACAGCCCTACTGTATATGACTATTTTTCTATTGTGGAATACTGAAAATTGTATTTCGGTTTTCTATGCTATTTTCTATTAAACCTGTTTAATCTAGTCAATTGTTTTTCCATTAAAACTTAATGTAATATTGTGGAGCTTTTCTCCCCGGGCCTCCACTGAAAAATCAACTCAGTCGGACAATCCCGGTCAACAAATGTGAAATAAATTAGACAATAATTAAGTCTGTGTAAACCTGGAACCAGATGTAAACAACAAATAAAAAAAAAAATATCCAGCTGTAGGTGTCCAATCCAAAAAAAAAAAAAATAAAATAAAATAAAATGAACTTAATAATCCACTAAAAAGTACACACAAGACATATACGGTTAAGTGCTTTTGTCTGTAACCAGGGACATCATCAGAACCGCAAGTTAAAATCAGTGTGCTCAATTAAAACATGGCTTAATAACACACCTACAAAGGCACCCAATCACAATAGTGCATATAAGAATACCACAAAAATCTTAAAAGTACCTGTAACGTCAATAAACTAATACACATTGTGCAAGCAGAAACCAAAAAAAAAAATCAAAAAATACTAAGTGAAATACTGAAAATTAATGAAAAAGTGCCAAGTAAAATGCATCAAGTGAAAAACAGTTCACAGTAGACTAGCTCATCTCTTCAATTCATTGGTAAGGGCAACATTGTCATTAGTCCTGGGAAACTTAGTATTAAGCTTTAATTGCCAATGCAGCTCTTGATGCAACAACCTGTTCTTCCATGCAACCAAAAATGCACCCATTTCCACTTGTCCATTTATTGAAAAAAACAAAGTAATGAAACCCACTGCAACTTGAGGAATGTCTAGCAAGCACGTCACTAATGTCTGCACATTGTATACAATAGTTATGTTGGTAAATACTATGATTCAAGGCATTGTGGGTTTGCCCTCTTCCTTGGATACTTTCCTTATAATGTCAAATACCTCCCCAACACACTGGGTATCAACATAATGGCACTGTGAACAACCACCACATTTAATAACTGGATAGACGTCTAATGACTAGTAACCAGTCTCTCCAACAAGTTCTTAATATTGGGTTATTTCTTGTACACCTAAGTGGGACCCCCTTCACTCAGTCCTTTGGAGAGATCAGTGATGAGGAAGGGGACAGATTTTCCTACACCATCCAGAGGGCTGCGTATATTGCCCGATTCTTAGAAATGTTCAGCATTTTATATAGGAAAAACTAAACATGCCTTGAAATGTTGGATTTGCCAACATGATGATTACATTCAGCATGCAGATTTCAGTAACATGCTCGCTAGACATTTCTCAAATTGCAATGGCTTTCAATACTTTGTTTTTTCAGTAACTAAGCAAGTGGATATGGATGCATTTTCAGGGGACTGGAAGAACTGGTCATTGCATTGTGAGCTGCATTGGCAATTAAATCTTGATGCTACTACGTTTCCTGGTATTAATGACAATGTTTCAAATGCCAGTGAGTTGAAGAGACTAGGTAGTATGTCAACTGATCAAGTATTTCTCTTGATGCATTTTACTTGGCACTTTTTCATTATTTTTCAGTATTTTAATTAATATTTTTTTTCTTCTTCTTATATAATTTGTAACAGTTTGTTGGCATTACAGGGTACATGCACTTTAAGACTGCCAAGGTATTCTTATATGGTCTACTTTGACTGGTTGCTTTTGTAGGTGTGTCATTATGCTACGGTTTAATTGAGCTCTGTGTTTTTAACTTACAATTCAGATGATGTCCCTTATTATGGATGAATGTGCTAAACTGTGTATGATTATGTGTATTTTTTAGTGGATCATTAAAAAGTTTTATTTGGATTGGACGCTGACAGCTGGATTTTATTTTTATGTTTCTCATCAATGAAGTAAGCTACCAATATTGTATAATGCATTTGTTGGAAAAATCTGTCCAGAGAATTACAGTTGACATTCTGAGATTGAGTGGCAAAAAAAAAAAAAAAAAAAAAAAATCGTATAAACAGGAGATACTATCCATTGATGACAAAGAAAAAACAGTCATATTGTTGACCCAATGGAAGTAGCTGGAGGCATCATTTTGGGAAGTGTCACAGGCAAGCAAGGACATGTATTTTCCATATGTGTGGGATACAATGAATATTCAGAAAGAGCAGCTACCCAAAAGTAGGGCCGATTAATTGAAGTGGCAGTTTTGTGTGCATGTGGGGGGGGGGGGGGGTTGAAGCAGGTTGCTTCCATGTCGTGTGGACGCAATGTAATAAGTAATGGACAGGCGATCACTTTCACTGTATACATGAGAGGATAAACTTTCTACGGCGTAGACAAATCATGCCATTTGTAGGCAAATGCTAATCCCCAAAAACAAAGGAAGTGACTATAATCACACACTGTATGATGAATAAAAAGAGGGTAATACGCTATAAAATTTCTGAGCATTAAACAAGGAGATTAATGTTCTGGACTTGCATTTCTCTATGTGAATAGTTTGAGCTCAAGGGTAAAGTTACTTCAGAATGAACACAGGGATACCTGGTAAGTTAATTAGTGCTGAAAGTGCAGTGGGAATGTGCCCAACATTCAGTTAGAGAACCATAGATGCATTATGTAAAATGATGGAATTCAAAAAGAATTTTACAGAAATCACTTGTATCTGTTCACCTAGACAGGAGGAATGATGTGGGGGAGTCTGAAATGACCATGTTAAATGTTGGCAAGTAGAGTTTGTAAGACAATATTACCAAGAATTTATAAAGGCAGATTTTCTAGAAATACTGAGCATCACTGGTGGAGTCACTGTGCGAGTCTAAATATACTTGTAGCATATAGCATATTTATTAGCCCACACACAACATGAAATTCATGTGGAACTGCAGGAGAGGGGTCGTAAGCTTTTTTTATTTTTTTGCTCTGGCTCCAGCAATCTCTGAGATCTCCCTCTACTCTCTTGGAAGTTGAGAGTTCTATTGCCCACTGATTTACTCTGGGACTGGGAGGTAATCAGCTTACAACAGTGCTATTTTTAATCTGAGGGCTTTTTTTTCTTTTGTTTTGCATAAAGACCAAGCCTCTCAATGCATACCCAGTAACATGCCCATTGTTCTGCATAAGAAGGGCATGACAGCAAGGGCTTATCACTCCCTTTTGCATGTCACATAACTTCTTCAAACAAACCCAGGCCTTTTGAAGTTAGTGCTGCCATGAAGTCTCTGATTTTCATCACTGAAACACTATAGTGTGCACCCTATACATGCACTGAAACATCATAGTGTGCGCCTCATACATGCACTGAAACATCATAATGTGCACCCTATACATGCACTGAAACATCATATGTGCACCCTTATACATGCACTGAAACATTATATGTGCACCCTTATACATGCACTGAAACATCATAATGTGCACCCTATACATGCACTGAAACATCATATGTGCACCCTTATACATGCACTGAAACATCATAGTGTGCGCCTCATACATGCACTGAAACATCATAATGTGCACCCTATACATGCACTGAAACATCATATGTGCACCCTATACATGCACTGAAACATCATGGTGTGCGCCTCATACATGCACTGAAACATCATAATGTGCACCCTATACATGCACTGAAACATCATATGTGCACCCTTATACATGCACTGAAACATCATATGTGCACCCTTATACATGCACTGAAACATCATAGTGTGCACCTTATACATGCACAGAAACATCATAGTGTGTATCCTTATACATGCACTGAAACATCATATGTGCACCCTATACATGCACTGAAACATCATATGTGCACCCTTATACATGCACTGAAACATCATATGTGCACCCTTATACATGCACTGAAACATCATAGTGTGCACCTTATACATGCACTGAAACATCATATGTGCACCCTTATACACGCACTGAAACATCAGTGTGCACCCTTATACATGCACTGAAACATCATAGTGTGTATCCTTATACATGCACTGAAACATCATAGTGTGTATCCTTATACATGCACTGAAACATCATAGTGTGCACACTTATACATGCACTGAAACATCATAGTGTGCACCTTATACATGCACTGAAACATTATAATGTGCACCTCATACATGCACTGGAACATCACAGTGTGCACCCTTATACAGGCACTGAAGCATCATAGTGTGCACCCTTATACAGGCACTGAAACATCATAGTGTGACCCTATACATGCACTGAAACATCATAGAGTGCACTCTATACATGCATTGAAACATCATAATGTGTACCCTATACATGCACTGAAACATCATAATGTGCACCCTATACATGCAATCACAAACAATTCCCTAGAAGGGAAGTAAGCTCTAGGGAAGGTATTTTACTATTCTGTACCCCTGCAGCAAATCCAGCAGGAGCCAGAGCTGATAATCAAACTTGGCTTACTTGGACTGTAGTCAGAGTTTTTCACTTTAGCACACCAGAGCAGATGGGCATGGAGTGTTATATTATAGGCATCATCTGGTAGCAACACAATGGGTCAGTGGTGGTGAGAGGAAAATAATGAACCTTCCCATACATTTAGCCTAGACTATGAGCTGTATACAAAGTTCTCTTCCTTTCTATTGGGAA
>NC_056743.1:757664079-757766579 GCF_019279795.1 Protopterus annectens | reverse complement strand
AGGCTGTGTTACATTCAGCAACAGGTAGGTAAGACTGATGAGAAATATTTTAACAGTTTCATTGTAAACTACTTAATTTCTCATTAGCTGCATTGAGTACAAAGCTGAGTTTATTCTACAAGTTATTTCCTTATTTTCTGTGGCATATAGACTCCTCATGTCCTTATTTTGGTGGCCTGTAGACCCTTGTAAAGTGATATGTATCATGTCTTTCAAGTTATGTGAAATTCTAATCTGTGATCTCCCTGTAATTGAAAGAAAAATAATCCTCAGTTAATACCCATTCTAAAAGACCTGTATCGATGCCAAAATATGAATGCCTTGATTCAGGGCTAAATTCATCACTCAGCACATTATGTACATATAAAGGATGTTTTCCCTGCATATTAGATGTATAAAATGACAGCAACTTATGGATGTCAATTAGATGAATGGATTTGATTATTATATTCTTACAAGGATAAACTTTTCATTGTCAGACTAAACATTGTCACATCTCATTTCTCCATATTCCTTGTCTGCTTCTATTTACCTCACATTTCTTCAAATACATTCTGTTCCCCTTTTTCTGGGTCATAGTTGGGGTTCTACTCCCAGTAAAATCAAAACTGACAATATTTTTCTACAAAACAAACTACCTGTCCCCTACCATAATCTGTAAAATGACGTATTAGCTCAGAATCAAGAATTCTGCCTCTATGACACTGTTGGCCAAGCCTAAATGTCCGTCATCTTGCTGGGTTGGAAGAAACATCTGAACTTTTCTATCTATTGATTCTAGCACCTGTAATCTGACAGAGTATGCTTAATGGAAGCCCATCTATCTTATAATCAGAATCAACATTCTTTCTGGATTTGATTACACAGTATCTCATGGCATTCAAAGAAAAGCCAATGTTGCAACAGCAGGTATGGATTTCATCCAATGTTTATTGCAGAAATCCTCCATATGGGAAAATGTCACCACAATGAACTAAACTCATTTACTTGGCTAGCAATTCCTTGCTCACACAACACTGAAATCTGACCATTATAGACTGAAAGCAAGTGTTTGCCCTAAAGCGGTAAGGATCACTCAAACCCCTCACTTGCAAGGCAAGCCTCCACACTTTGAGCTTAGATAAGCCATAAAATGAGCCTACATTACACAGTCTATTCTTTAACTACTGCTTACAATGTAAAGCAAGGTGATAATATAAATTAACAATAAGTTAATGTGCAATTTTACAGAAGCCTATACTAACAAGGTAGTCTGGAAAGTAAGGCCTTTGTCCTAAATCACTGTAACCAACCCCAAAAGCCACTTGGTTTAACAGATCCAGTCAACCTCTAATAAACTCTTAATTAAGAAAGTTGAAGAATGCAGGGCCTCCTAAATTTCACTGCATTATATCTATTTGTTTGTTTAAAATTTACTTGAAGTGAAAATTCCATTGAGTATACAGGTCATGGTTGTTTGCTGTCAAATATTTTTGTTTTGTTAACCAGGTTAGTGGAATGACTACAGGCTCTCTTGTCAAGCATGACCAATGCTAGATGGGCAAAGAACTCCTACAATATGCATGCATATCCAAACAATCAAATGTAATAAAATTGACCAACTTATTTTGGGCAGAATAAATTGTACAGACAGACAAACCGTACAGACAGAGGAAGAATATTAAATCAAACAATACTTCAAAATACTACACACAATAAGGAAAACTTGCCTCTGAGAAATATTGTCCATGTGACTCAATTAAAAAAGTTTGAAAGTGAAAATCTTCACATTCGGAAACGGACACTACTTAAGTGCTATACCTATAGTGCAATAAGTCCCAAACTGAAAACGCTAAAAAATAAATGAGAAGCAGAAATAAGGAATGATTGAAATACTAACATGACATCTATGGTGCAAAGGTGTAACAGAGATCTAATAATTTGGTTTATAGGAACTATGTCTCTTGACCTGGCTACCATACTCCTTGAAAATAGTTCCCTAATGTCAGAATACAACTTATTTCATTTACTATGTCACAGACACACATGCACATACCTTCTAGTAAAAAAAAAATAAGGAACTTGGTCACAAAATAATGATGGAAGAAAGATGCAAAAACAGGGACAATTTTAAAATGTTGCTCTTATTAACTTAGAAAGTTGTTAGAACAAATTTTACATATGCAAGTCTATAACTCAAATGTTGTCATTATTTAGTGACTTCTGTACTAAAGGAATTATTTTGCCAGAACACACATTTTACAAACAGACCAAAAATATGAGGCAAAACCCTGAGCACTGTGAAATGTTGTACAGGTCTGAAGTATGTCCATGTATATTACAGATGGGAATATAATCCTTTTGACTGACTAACCTCAAGGATTTACAAATGACAAATAAACCGAAAAGTCATCTTGAAGAATCACGTCTGACTGTAATTTTGTATAAATTTTAATAGACCAAAATACATTAAAGCTTTTTTTTTTGAGAGACAAATCACCTTGTCCACCTCCCATGTGTGCTTTGTACTCATAGTGCCCCTCACTTAAATGTATTTACTTCACTGTCACACAACAGGAGAGAAAGGAGAAAACATATCAAATCAACTGATGCATCAAAACCTTTCATAGCAAATTTGAGAGCAAACTACATTTTTTGGGTGGGAGTAAGCCTTCCCCATACCATCCATTTCTGGTGTTAAGCCTCCACATACCCCATACTTTAATATACAGAACTAAATAGAAACATGTTGGTAGTCCTTTAAAAGGGCTTTGTGCCTGCTCTCTGCTCTTTTGAAACCAAAGTCCACTGAAGATTACAATAACCATTTTCTCTTGCTAAGTATGTGTTACCACAGCCTTATTCATCTTCTGGTTGAAAGGATAAAAGTAGCTTTAAATCATTTTCCAAATAAAAGCTTTTTCTTTTTATTCAATGGATGAATGCTCTTCAATATTCAGTATAGAATTTTAGAGAAGGCAAATAATGGCACATGCTGTCTGTCTAGTCAAGTAGGATTTGCAGAAAGTTTGGATTCCTTCAAAACCCAACTGGGTGAGCAGTCTAGGGACAAAGTTTAGTGTACCACGTATTCAGGGAAATTTGCTTGTAGTGACCTCACTTGAGATCTTAAAGTCATTTTTACTATTGTAACATTGTTTTGGGAAAACATTTGTTGTCAAATACTGGATTTTCTCCTGTAAATAATGAACATTCACATTCTAAATCAAGTCTCTCTCTTTTATTATGCTGCTTGTTAGAGAAGGAAGCCAAAACTTTGAAGCTGTTCTGTGCAAAATTATCTGGATTTCATTGCCACATGATAATCTGTAACTGCATCTTCTTTGGAGTTACATTTCTGCTGTACAAACAAACAGAGAGAAAGTTTATCTTTTTTTCTTTTGTTTTCTACCTGTTTGTGTCTGTGAGCTCCTTGTTTTGGCCGAGCTAAAACCATCTACTCCCATGTAGTTTAGTGAGATATGACCAGTTGTATTATTTCTGTAGACATTTCTACACAATCCCCAATATATGACTATACTAACCAAGCAGAAAACTATCAAAATATACATTGTCATGAAGCATATGTTCGGCATCCGGTAAATGTTTTGCTTCATTTAGGTTGATCAGGCAGGAAGTTAAATCTTCCTTTCAGTTGTTATATTTGTATAATTACATATAGCTTATACCTCTGCCTAAAAAAATAAAATAAAAAAAAAAAGTTTAAGTATGCAAACCTTAATAGTTGAAAACAGAACCTGCACTGAAAGCATGTAATATTCCAGACAACACCCCTCCACCAAAAATACAAGCTGTTCACACATAAAAAAAAGAGTAGCAATTGGAAGGAAGATGCACTCATATTTCACCTTGCATTAAAGAAAATATTAACACATTATGACAATCTGTATTTTACTGTTTCCATGCTTAATAAATGAAAACATATTCCAGATTTGAATAAATGTTTCAAGAAATAAGCACATGTACTATTGAAGTGCAGCTGTGACTATAATGTCTTACAGAGTACTACTAGAAGTCACATCAGACATAAGGAAATAAGTCAAGGGCAGGTAAACAACCATCATGTTGTGTTCATTATGTAGCACAAGAGGGGACTACTGTATCGCCCAACAAAACAGGAGATCGGGAAGATGTGCTGAAGGAGATGTTAAGTACAAATTAAATCCTTTTTTAAATGTAAAGAAATATCAAGTAATAAATGTTCTGCTATTTTTACTTTAGCTAATTTCAAGACTATTTATACACAAAGATAAGAGGCCTGAAGTACTATTCATACAGTATTATAGCCAATCCAAATAAGATATAAATTTCAGCTATATAAAATACTTAAAAATATATTAGCATTTCTTATGCTAAGCTAGCATAGCTTGTTAGGATCAGTAGACTAAGTGTAAAAAAAAATACCAAGACTTAATAATATACTGATACACCATGTATGCATAAACCTCTTCCAGTCATTCTGTCTTAGCTGAATTAAGATTTAATAAAAAATCAAACTCACTACTAATAAAGTTTGCAATAATGTGTAACATTATGTGCGAATATAGTCTGCATTTCTTAGTCTTCCCCCTTTTTCTTATTTATTATGCATTACTTTGACATCCTTTACCTCCCACTTCTGTTCATTTTTCAACATGACTAGAATCATTAGCAGCAGTCCATTCATGTGCCTTCCATTTTTATGGAACTTTCACCCTTTATCCATTTAGGAACATCCTCACTGGGTCAGTGAGGTGGCACCCTCCATACAGGCACCTAGGCACATGGGAGCCTGGAAAGTTTCACTGAATGTGAGCTTCAAGACTTGGTGCAGGTACAGTGCTGATCCCTTCAGCCAGTCCAGGAGTTGTCAGAGGGTAGAACTCTTTCTGCCCCAGTTAGCACTGATCAGCACACCCCTACAGGCCCCTGCCCCCTAAACATCAGGATCCTCCACTGTAACATCAAGAAGTAAAAATGCCCAAAGTCCTGTGGACCAGGAATTCTTGTTGGGTTGGACTGCATTTTACCCCACTCCTTCCTTTATTCTCCATCATTCCATTAAATACTTCCCACCAAACTACCACTTATATAAAAAAATGAAAAAAATATGGTGTATATCCCCCAGCCACAACCTAGTATCCCTACTCACCCACCTCCGTAAGCACAACCCTCTTGATGGTTTCCTTCTATGTTACCCTCATTATGTCTTCCTACTCACCCACCTCTTTAAGCACAACCCTCTTGATGGTTTCCTTCTATGTTGCCCTCATTATGTCTTCCTACTCACCCACCTCCATAAGCCCAACCCTCTTGATGGTTTACTTCTACGTTGCCCTCATTATGTCTTCCTACTCACCCACCTCCGTAAGCCCAACCCTCTTGATGGTTTACTTCTATGTTACCCTCATTATGTCCTCCATTTTTCAGTCTTTCCCATCTCCCCCTTTCCATTCTTTAAAGCAACTGAGGGTGTCCACGTAAGGATTCCACCATGTAAAATGGGAGCATGGTTTTCATATACTCCTTTGCACATGCAATAGTACCTGAAGTTGATCCTTAAGTGGGGGTGTGATTTCTAAATATTCTTCACATTTCCCTAGCATAAACAACCCACTTTTACAGTACTTGTATATAGGTGTCATGACAGTATTCGTAAATACCATTATGCAAGTGTGAAACTCCATACTATGAATACCACCCATAACCTCAACACTGCTTATTCACTACATTGAGTTTCACAAATGCTGCTTCGAGTTCCAGGGATCACAAATCTAATATTGCACATTCATATCTTGCCTAACCAACACAGTAAGTGACTTTTGCAGACCATCAGGAAAAGTTATATTTTTTGTCTAGCATTTAAATTCAACATGGTTCGTTATGCTGGCTCAGTCCTAAAAGCAATTGAGATGAACACTGCACCTATACACTTCACATGTTTTATATTTGTTAGTGTGTGAACTAATAGGCATGCTTGCTACAAAATGTTTTTCATGCTTTTTTCTTTTAGATTAGACTTTTATGTAGGTCAGTGCAGTTTTATAGAATATCAATGCCTGTTTTACTGTTTATATTGGTATAGATGTGAATGGTACACACATATTGAACCTTTAACAGACTACAACATTCAGACTCTAGGCTACACTAATTAGCTGCCCCAGTAGAAGTTGGCCAAAAACTTGCAGACAGCATACATTTGACTGCATTCTTACAAAATAACCATCTAATTTCATCATCGGTGGCACGTTATAAAATTACCACATTGATCTAAATCCTATTTGCATAATATAAAGAGACATGTCTCTGGTTATTTCAAAATCCTTATTCATCATGAATTGGAATGCACTGCCAGTACAGTCTTACTCAACAAAAAATAATTGGGGCATATCTGTTGGTCTTTGTTGATTGTGAAAGTCCAACTTAGCAAAGCCATTTTTAGTAGGGAAATTTAAATTTGCAAAATTTAAATAGGACTCCTCAGGGTTGGCTACAAGCTTTTTCAACCCTGCACTCATCTCTCTTCTGGGCAATACAATCCAGCCAGAAAGAATAATCAATCATGAATGCTAGAGAATCTACCAGGGCAGTCAAAGCATCAGGCAACTCACAATCATAAATAAAATAGCAGTTTAGAAACCCATGTCAATAACTATTCTTTCTGGAAAATCAAATGTATTACATCAGCCTTCTAAAATTCTCAAAATAATAATGCAAAAAAAACAGTAAAATACCCCAGTTGCCAAGTTACCTCAGATATATTTACTACCAACATTAAATCTAAGATAAATACTCTGCAACAGACAACTTTGACCCACAACTACTACTAAACGTACGTTTTTCACCAACTTTTAACATTTGCATTAATCCCATTTAAAGATTCTATGCAAAGGTGTTTTTTTTCTGCCATTTCCAGTATTCTGTATAATGTAGGAGATTTCAGGCACAAAGTGACACAGAGTGCAACATAATCAGTCACTCAAGTACTCAAACAATAAAACAATAAATAATTAAGTGCATTTATACTCAAATAAAAAGGAACAAAAAAAATGGAACAGGATGATAGTTCTAGTAAAGCATATCATGCTTTGCATACAGTGTGATATTACAGATATAACACTGTAATATATAATCCTTTGCCTGAGGATGATCACTCATTGAACTGAAGAGGATTCTTGTCAAGACAGACATTTCATCCGCATTTGTGACCAGTACAACAGACAACTGTGACCCACAACTACTACTAAACTCACGTTTTTCACCAACTTTTAACATTTGCATTAATCCCATTTAAAGATTCTATGCAAAGGTGTTTTTTTTCTGCCATTTCCAGTATTCTGTATAATGTAGGAGATTTCAGGCACAAAGTGACACAGAGTGCAACATAATCAGTCACTCAAGTACTCAAACAATAAAACAATAAATAATTAAGTGCATTTATACTCAAATAAAAAGGAACAAAAAAATGGAACAGGATGATAGTTCTAGTAAAGCATATCATGCTTTGCATACAGTGTGATATTACAGATATAACACTGTAATATATAATCATTTGCCTGAGGATGATCACTCATTGAACTGAAGAGGATTCTTGTCAAGACAGACATTTCATCCGCATTTGTGACCAGTACCTGATGAGATACCTGAATGTTTATACAACAGAGCTCTACATACAGGTGGACTCATGGGGAAAGATAGATATTGTATTTATTATCTACCAACAGGAGGTTACGGGTTATGAAGCCTGATGAGTGTGGGGGGGTGTGGTCATTATGGACCACTTTATATATTCCTCTATAATGTCATAGTATCTTAATAGTGGATAATTTTGTTTATAGAAGTTTCCTTTAACAAGATTCATATAGCATATCATGCCAATGACTTGGCATTGGAGGATACTTTTATGACATAGCACTTGCCTTCTAAGTGGAAGACATTTTTTGTGTTTAAAGAAAAGATCCCAGCTATTTATGGAATACTGAAGATCTATAAATCAGTTACTGATCCCCCTCAAGACTGATAGTTGTTTCGGCAGCTGCTTAAAGAGAACCTTTTGCCACATCTGCAGATTTTTCATTAAATATTTTCATTTGAAAAGAAAAGTCTTAAAGGACTCGTGGCACTTTTTGCAGACACTGGCAAACACTCCTTTCATTGATGATAGCTTATATGTCACTTTTATTATTAAAGATTTATTTTTAGTAATACCCCACAATTTGGGGCTTGAATGGTTTCATGAGGCATCAATTGCTGGTACTGCTCTTAACAATTGTAAAGTTAATTTAATTTGCCAATGTATGGAGACTTTTCCTGCTAATAAAACTTTTTCTGTACAATGACGGCAAATATTTTAAACAGTGCAAGGGGGTGGCCATGGGTGCAGCAGTAGCTCCAATTTTTGCAAACATGGTTTTATGGCACTGGGAAGCTTCTTGGATTTTAGATTCACCTTTTTCTTCTGAGATAGACTCCTACCTTGGGTACCTGGATGTTATCTTTATTTTATGGACAGGGAGTTCCAAGGAATTGGATGATTTTGTTAGGTACATGTCTGACTCCATAAACATTTAGAGTTTACCTACCAGAAAAAAACACCATTCTATTAATTATGTGGCTAGCACCCTATATAAGAATTTTGATCATAGTAGGTAGGAATCTAACATTTACTGTAAGGATACCTTTTCAAATGCTTACCTGCACTTTGATAGTCAACACCCCTGATGGCAGAAGAATTTGCTTGAGGGGCAGTATATTAGATTAAGTGAGTTAATATTAGATAATGACACTTTTTTTGAGGAGATGGTCAAGCTTAGTAGTATGATTAAGGATCAAGGGTATCCTCAGAACCTACTTGATTCACAGACTTGTGTTACAGAGGTTAGGAACACCCGCTATGCTCCCCCATTTCATTCAAAAAGTGGGGTTCAGGATGTTGAGATGCCTAAGCCAATGGTGAACCTGTCACAGGCATTTGTGATGGAGTATAATAGGGAGATTTCCTCTTTAAAGTGTTCCATTAGCGCTCATTGGTACTCTGTATTTGGTATGTTGCAGCAACTGGGTGACAAACCAAGCTTTGTGTACAAGAACAGTAGTAATATAAAGGCTATTCTTGAGAGCAGCAGTTGTATGGAAGCTACTAACATTAAAAGCTATGTATGAAGTGATATAGTGGCTGCAGACAATGTACATACTTGAAGGATCACATTTTGCTGTCTCAGGATACCCCAGGTTAATTTCAGTTAGGGGAAGGTATGACTGCAGAACAAGAAGGGTAGTGTACATAGCCTTTTGTGCCTCCTGTCTAGCAATTATGTTGGAAAAATGATTGGCCCTTTATAAACTCGAATATACCATCATGTTTATGCTATTAGTAAGACCAACTCACCTAATCCATTGCACAAGCACTCTACTAGTTATAATGAGTTTAGGATGCTTGCCTTTACTGTCCTAGAAAAGGTCTCCATTCCTAGTTGGGGGGGGGGGGGGTTGGAACTTTTGGTTAAGCAAAGAGAGCATTATTGTCAGGTTTTGTTCAACGCAAGTGTTCTACCTGGTTTGAACAATGTTATTTTGATCAAAACTATTTTAAGAGGCAAAGCAGCATCTCTGATGTTTTGCATATTGTGTTTTTATACACATACTTTTTAGCACAAAGTATTTTTTATGATCATCTGTTACTTGCTGGTCTGTTTTTTCAACTTGTATATATGCATTTTCTACCATGTTCTTTATTTTTATTGGTAGTCCTAATGTTTTTTAGCTTTTTATTCTAGGTGCATACTCTTGTTGTAAATAGGTGCTTTTATGTGTATCTCTTTAAATGCATTCACTGTCTTTAGCACCTTTTTCTGTTTAAAAAGGAATTGAAGTGGGTGTGTTATTAGTTTCTGATTAAGTTCACTATTAAATGAAAGTGCTTAAACTTTTAAAATTGAGGTTTGTGACCACTGGAGCAGCATTTTGATCTTCAAATGGAACTTTTAAAATAAGTGACTATGACCTTAAATATTTTTTAGTTCAACTGTGGTGGTCATTACCTCAAGAACATAGCCTCTAATGACTGCCAGCAAAAATTCTGAGAACATATCAGGCCAGATTTCAAAACACTTTTTCAATGTCAGTAACTTAGTCCCATGTAAGATTGCTTTATAAATGGGCCTTACACTGCAGTAAGGTCATAGACAGAGAGAAATCTTAAAATCTGTCCCATAAGCAAAGGATGATGTTTGGTTATCTCAAGGGTATTCCTATCTATCTAAATTACATCGATTATAGTTAGTATTTGTAGGCAGCAAAGATATGTTGCATGAAAGTGTACGGGGAAACAAAGACACAAAAATGATAGTATAGTGTTTTTGTTTCCTTTCCATTAGAGTTTTTTCAGATTTTTTGGACCTACAGTTTTAGTACATACATTTGTTATAGGGAACAAATGTTGGAGAATAAAGTAAGCATATTACTGCCTGCAGCAGATGCTGTTTTCAGTGCTTGAATTTATACAAAGACACATTTGTGCCATCAGATTTATAAATTTGTTAATGCTGCTTCTAATCCGAGCATCTGATAATTATTTTCATTAATTTTAATTTCACTAAAACAAGTCAAAAATATATTTAAAATTTCACACCAACACTTGACCCTTCCACTGCATGCTTGCTCACTCTACTCCATCACTGACCATTTTAATGTCCCGAGATATAGAGATGTCCAATCCCTAACTGGGATGTATGTTTTCACTCCTCAAGTACTAACCATAAACTAAGGTAAGGAATGCAATACATGTGGTCAGGACCATTCAATGAACCTGTCTAGTGGGATAAAACAGCCATTTATTTTCATTTTGTTCCAAATTGTATCACTAACTGACCATAAGAGAAAGCCGTGAATGAATAAAATAACCTCAAGAAAAGCAGTTCAGAAAATATTACCATGCTTCATGATGAGAGGAACCTTTAAGGCTGTAATAACTTTGTTCAGTTTTACCCAATATTTTTAACTTTAAACGGTATAATTTCAGCAAAGGTCACTCATGTACAGTACGGGCAATTCCTAGCATTTTTGACTTTACAGCTGCAGCTCATTCAATTACTTTCAGTAGCAGTTAAATGAAAAGGATTGTATCTCTCATCTCAGCCTCTCCCCCCTGTTAGGACAGTTTGTTGTCCTCTGCTTGTCATGTATTAGCCTGTGCACAAAGAAAAGTGACAGTCACCAGCAAAAGTGCATACCAGTTCCTGACCTGCCTTCTTACTCCCAGTAAAACATCCTTTTAATAATGTAACACTATGCAGAGCTGTAGTGTTGACATTCAGACAAAAGAGCATGTCTGCAGTTTTATTCATAGTCACATGGACTTAGCAACAGAAAAGTCTTGAACCAGTAAAATATACTTTACTGTACTTTGATGGCACTGACCTTTTGAATTTCTTATCTAGTTATCACAAGCTGCTTTTCATTTACACACTCATTTTTGGTTCATAATAAATGCAGTGATACTGGATGATGCTAGCACTCTTATTCAGTTAACCCTAACCAATGATAAACTATAGATAAAGGGAGTCCTTAATGCTGCAAATGGCTGCTTGTAGGGGATAGGTCTCCCGGTAATGTTACCAAGCAACCCTTGACTTCATTAGGAAGTCATATAGCTTTACAAGAAGCATATAACACAGACATGGATTTGTTTTTAAACATGTCAAATTAACACAGCTTTCCCAATAAAAATAAATAAAAATCGCCATTACCAACAGCAGACTGCAGATTTCTTTCTAGACCATTAATTATTCCCTAAGGTCATTTTTTCAACTCATTTTCTCTTTCTGAAATAAGCGTATCTTTTGACCTTGGTGACTGCATGAAGCTGTTCTGAAGAAAACTGAATTTATTTGAAAAGTATATTAGAGCTCACAAATTGCTTTCTTTTATCTTAATACTATTACTGGTCGTTTACGGTTATGGTTCTCAATTGCTGTTTCTTCCTTGATTTTTTAGAGCAGAGATTATGCATAGGGTGAGAGTCTGTGAAAAATAACACTGAAAGCTTTCATTGTAGCAAGCAGTGCAGCCTTTTATGGTGCATTACTCCTCGTTAAATGATATGCAGATGAATTTAAATACAAAAGAACTTTGCTTGAAGCATTAAAAATTTAAAGATCAGAGGCTAAAAACCTGTCCTTGACAGCATGTCAGGACATGAATTTTGTGTAAAGTTGTTTAAGACTTACCCTTAACATATTCTGATTTCAGGTTTCACCAGCATTGGATTTTGCCAAAATGTCTTTAAAGTTTATAAAGAAATACATTTACAGAAATATTTTATAATATGATGTATTTTCATTAACAATCCACAGGACATGCATGTCGTAACGACAACCATTTGCTGATTTCTGTTAAATATTAGCTTTAAATACTTCATCTGACACCAACCTGACCTCAAATTTCAGAAACGGTGTAGATTTTTATAGTTTTAGGAAGTGAAAGTCATATTGACAAAAACCTCCAGGATTAGAAATATGGATAGTACCATTTGCGCATAGACTTGGCAATTACACATACTGTATTGTTAAGGACTATACTAGACATATTAAGGAGTATAGTTTGCCAGTGGTGATTATTATCCAGAATATCTTATTAACTCAGCATCAACTTGCATTCTGACAAGTATAACTCTCACCAAATAATCTTTATATGTGCATTTTATTAATGGTGCCACAGCTGTCCATTTCATCTGTAACGTGAGTAATGGAATTTTGTTCGATGTCACAGCAAGTAATGTACTTTTCTCACTAAAACTGCAACACAAGAAGAGTTATTGAAGGTTAAGGGCTGACACAAAGGAATTATAAATTTTAGATGGTATAATCACAGCCCACTGATGGTGCTCACGGTAAGTAGAATTGTTCTAATAGCAGAAATATTGCTGTAGAAAATCATTACACAACATGAATTAATTGAAAACAGGCAAAAAATCATCCACTGAGATTTTTCACAGCAGTTAGCCTTTCTTAGGGGGGAAGAGTCTGTCATTTCATACTCAGGCTATGAGGCAGAGAATTCCTCTAAGTGACTTCACTTTAAGCCCATATCTGTCCGATTTGGTAACCTGTAAAAGGCAAAACAAGCTACTGTACTAACGAATGGTCTTTTGCAAGGATAAATGAGCCTTATGGCACCAAAAAAGCAATAGTTAAACACAAATGCTAAGTGATACCATGTCTTACCAATGGTGCTGGAGAAGAAACAACACAACTCATCAATAAGCATAGAGTATGTAGTCTGTAACTAACAATATACACCGGCCATCAGATTGAAAAGTAGTACAACAGAAAAAGAATGGATGGCTTTGGCTCATCTTGCAACTATGAGTCTACCAAACATTTACAGTCATCACGTCTACCCTCTAACAGCAGCACTGTGACCATTATAAGGATAATAGCTGCAGGAAATATCTTAATAAATGGGACAGTACAAGGCAGATTGTTTCCCAAAAACAGGTGCTTGGTCTACAGCATGCTGTGCAGGATAGCTGCAGCAATTCCTTTGTCAAGGGACACTCTTACATGTAATGAATGTTTAAATAAACATTAAAGCAGCAACCTCACAGATAATTTTGTTTACATTTACTGTTGAAGTATACAGGAATACATGCTCACCTGTTTCAATAAGATTGTATTCCTGGGATTAAAGATCAACTTTTATCTTTGATAAAAACAGATTAATTAGCTACTTTGAGATGGTTTAGAAACTGCGTGACTGTTTTACCCTTCACAAAAGTCAAAAAACACTTGTTAGACTGGTGCAGAGGTACAGTCCTTGCAGTGTAGTATATAAGTTGCCCTGTTACTTGCATAACATACAAAATTCTCTAACTTGTTTTCTTCTACAGGAAACAAACTACAGCTTTTTTTGAAGTTCAGAAAGAACATTAGGCACAAACAGTAGATTCATTATGACGAGTAATTGACGATGTAGGAAATTTTATGCACAATGAGATCAGCAGATCAAAATCCTTCTAAAGGAACTGTCTGCAGATTAGAAAGGAGTGTGGTAACCATTTGACATTTGGGGACCTGCTTTATCAGAACCCCAAATATGTAGACTTAAAGGTTGAAAAAAAAAACTGTATATCAACTCAGATCCATTCCTCATAGTATACCCATTCCTCCAAAGCTTGGCATTCTCAGCATTGGTGTAAACTAGTTTTTGGGTGCAGGGGGCAACCTCAAAAAATGTAGAAGAGAAGAGTGAATTTTAATATTTGCTCTACTCCTGTATATTTTGTCATTATTTATGTATATTTGGGTGTGCCAGCACTCATTACAAATACCAACATTTCAGGAAGGAGCCAATGAGTATTCAGAGACCATATGCTTTGGCCTTTTAAATTAATATGCTGAAAATGTGAAAATAAAGTCACATTATCAAAAGCAGTGGTTATATCCCAAGTAGTAAACAGATGCCTGAGAGGAGAATCAGATGCTAAATTAATTTTAAAAGCCACTACTCCGCAATATGAGAAACTATAACTAGCTATATCAGCATGCAAATTCCAGTGTCTGAAAGATGCACCTTAATAAAATACAAAACCACAGCTAAAGTTGCAATGAGAAAGAACTATACGATGTCTAGCTCAGCAGTACGCATATTACTACATCATGATAAAATGTGGTCCATTTTGAGATGCAAGGCTTAGCAGAAAATAACTGATTTTCAAACATCAACCAGAGATCTTCCAAGCAGATACACCTCAGGGGTTACCTCAGTGTCACTGCTCGACAGAGGCACAGCTAAATAATGGGCATAGTTTCTCCAAACTAAGGGGTGGCGTAAGCCACAAAACTATGGGCTAGGCTTATAAATGCCCTCGGGCAGATAGCCTAGTATGAACCTATGAACCAAACAAGATGAGAGATTTAAGGTCTGGATGAAGGATTTGCACTATCTGTGTGTGTGTGTCCCTAAGTCCCTGCCTACTGGGTCAACTCTAAGGGGTGTGCTATCAATATGATAGTTACCAGGGAGTAGATGACTTCTCAAAGGATACTATTATGCATTTCTTGACATTGAGTTTTAGTCCATAGCTCTGACACCAGTTGCTTGTGTCAGACCCTTCTGGAGAACATTTGTGTCAGTGTGGGATTCTATGACAGCTCCTAATTTGCAATCATCTGCAAATTTAGTCAGTCAGAGACCACTGACATAGGCCTTGCCTTCAGGAAAATAAATGCCAAAAAGGACAGTCCTAGGACTGATCCCCGAGGGACTCCACTTGTGACTGGTGTCTTTGTTGAGGTGGACTTCCCAATTTTAACTTCTTGTGAAGTTCCTTTCTGTGAGCCAGTTGGCTATCCACCAGGTGACTTACAAGTTTTTACCTAACCTCTTGAGCGTGTCAATAATGCCTGAGTGGGTATTATTTCAAATGTCTTAGCCAGGTCAATATAGGCAGTGTGAACCTTTTTCCCTCATCCATTGCTTTGGTTACCTTCTCAAAGAAGTCCATCAGGTTGAATAGGCATGAACTGCCCTTGACTAAACCAAACTGGGTTGGGTCCAGTGTCTGGAGGTTTACTATATCTCTACTGAGCATTTCCATGGCCTTACATACAAGACTAGTAAGTCCTATGGGTCTGTAGATGGTCCATCTTTGTGCAGAGGGATGACTGTTGCTGTTCTCCATTCATGAGGCACGAAGTCTGTTTGGAAGCTACAGTTAAATAGTAATTCCAGAGGCCCTAATAGGTCATGTTTCATGCTATTTTTGCAAGGCATCCTGGAATATTGCCTGGGCTCATTGATGCAGTGTTCTTGGTCTTAGATAACATTAAGGACCTGCTCCCTAGTGATAATAGGAGGTGTTATATTTGATGGTATTTCCTGAAGGAAGGTTGAGGGGGAAAGAGGGGGTAAAGTTGGAGCTGAATTTATCAGTCAAGAGGTTTGCTACATCTTCTGGCTCATTATAGGTGGCTACATTTACAATGAGCTCTTCACACAATTGTATATTGCCTTCAAGGGTGCGGACATAGCTAAAAAATGCTTTCAGGTTGTCCTTGGTCTAGGAGGCCAAATGTACCTCAAATTTGCCTTTGGTAGACTGTATTTTTCCTCCAAGTTGTTTAGTTTGATGAGTCTGCATTTATCCTGCTGGGTGCTGCACCTCTTAATTTTTGCCATGATTTTCTTCCTTCTGTTACACAGCCTACTGATTTGTTGATTCCACCAAGGTGGCTTGTTTGAGTTAGTTCTGTACTTCTTCCTAGTGGGTACAACTGCCTCTATGCAGCTATTAACATGTTTGCGCAGGGCTTCTGTGAACAGTTTTGGATAGGCAACAATGTTCTCAGGGTTTATGGAGGCTTGAAATTTTGCAAGGTTATCACTTAATAGCAGGTTGTCAGCCTTAGAGTAGTTCCTGAATATTCCAGGTTTAGTTGGGGGTCCAGGTTTTATTTTTACTTCAAAGGAGACCATTTTGTCATCTAACTTTAATAGGGAAGACATTACAGTAGAGGGTGTGCAGCACTGTCCCATATTAGTTAGGACCAGATCCAGTATGGCTGCACCCTTGGTTGGTGTACTGACTATCTGATCCATGGAGTTTGTGTTTACAAAATTCAGGAATCTCTGTACATGCATGTTTGATGTCATATAGGATTCCCAGTTAATAGTGGGTAATTAAACTTGCCCATGAATATGGTATTGGGTTGGATGGCTAGTGTTTCTAATAAGTTTAACTATAGTGTATGGGTTTTCTGTGTCATAGATGGGGGCCTACAGCTTACAAATAAGTGATATTGGATTTTGCATATGTGATTTGAACATGGATCAGCTCAAGTGCATTGTCCTGTTTGACCAGCCTTGAAGTATATTTTTGATATAATTAGAGACACCTCCACCTTCTTTCCCTGCCTGTGAAGTAGCTGGTCTAAATGTGTGGAAAGCATTATAACCTTGCACTGTTGGTGTGCTCTGCTCTCTGCAGCTTTAAACCATGCCTCAGTGACTGCATAGACATCTACATTCCCTAGGGTGAAGATATATTCTTGGGAATGGAGTTTTTTGTTTAGACTCCTAGCAATAAGCAGCAATACCTTTAGATTTTCTCGGTTTTGATCTGCTGTGATGGTATTTTCAGTTTGGCATTGTCTAAAAAAGAAAGGCACTTTGTGGGAAGAATGTTTTAGGTAGTATTTGAAAGCCTAGAGGGGAGGGGTGCAGTCCATCCCTAGCAAAGCTGTGTGGTGTGTTGACCATTTCCTTCCATGCTGACAAATATCACACCCCCTTAGAATGACACCAGACACTAAGCCAAACAGCCTAGGACACACATTCTGAGAGGTACATGATGTCTCTCTTCATATAGTCTAGGCAGGTACATCTCAAGTCATTTACTCCCACATGGACTATGACCGAGTAATATTGGCACTTGTGGTCCAATGACCTGAGTGCATGCGTAATATGCCAGACGCTAGTCTCTGATAACCAATGGAGCATGACTTTCTCCTTACTCAGCCTGGTGAGAGGGACATCAGTGTGTCTAACTATGGAGTCTCCAATGACCAGAATACTGGATTGTGTGGTGGCTCGCCTTATAAGCGAGGAGTAAGAGGCTCCATGAGATGTTGCTCTATGTGTTGACAAAGGTGTTGATGTGAAAGAGTGAATCCAGGGCTGCTGAGGGTATTTGCTATGTGTACATCATCTAGGAGGTCTTATTGGCATTAGGAGTCCTTTTATGTGAGAGCTTTGCCTCCAGTGACATTGTGTAAATACATCTCTGTCACATACCTTATAATTTTGAGAATTAACAGGTTGTCAGTAAAATTGGGCAATTTCTACATTGCTTCAGGATGCCCATATCTACCAAGCTGGAAACAGACATGGTGGGAAAGTTCATATTCATGGCAAAATACAATTTTTTTATTGATTAGACAGTTGGATTGAGAATATCAATGTCAGGAGTATCTGGTTTGCAACTATGGAGAAAGTGCTTGTCACTGGTGGCTAGTTGTCCTGTGTGCTACTAGATATTGGAGAAATTTCAGTTCTGCTTTTATACAAAAAATGTCACTCAAGGTGTCTGAGTCTGTACAGATTACTGCCAAACACTTGAGGGGAAACTAATATGTAGACCCTGAAAATTTAAGGATGGAGTATTTAGGCAGATTTTCTGAAGTTAGAAACAAATCAAGCAGTACTTACTGAAAACAAAGAATTAGCTTGTCAAGAATCATGACAAGAGGGGAGTCACATGAATGGCTTCTGCCCGGTTACTACTAGTGCTGGTCTCACCACAGCTTCACTCAGATGGGATGCAATGCTTCTTTTTTTCTTCTTCTCTTACCAGAAGCAAAATGTTGGCACCAATCCCTAGATAAAAAGCAAGACACAGCATGTTTGGTGATTGATGGTCTTGACCCAGATGATGCAAGGATCTGTAGGTTTGTTGTAGCCTTTCATAGTAGATACCTTGAACAGCAACAAGACCAATCAAGAACATTAAGCAAACACACTCTCTCCAACCAGAAACAGTCAGGAATCAATGCACTCTGCTCCTTCTCTCACCAGGAACAGAATATATGCAAAAATTCAAAGGTGTAACCTACGTATAAAAGTTATTAGGATTTCTGGTGATCACCAGTCTCCTCGAAAATAATGTTCCTGTACTCCTTCTCATATCCCGGAGAAAACAGAAACACTAATTCCAAGATGACTACTAAGAGTAAGAATGTGAGCTCTCTAGTAACTCCTGGCCTTGCAATAGATGTTTAAAGATAAGATGTAAAAATATATTCTACTCTAAACTATACTGATTTAGTTTCATCCCAAACTACTACTGTGCTTCTCCCGCATGACAGGTAGAACTGTTACATCCACATTTTTTGAACTACTAAACTAAAAACCCTGGTTATTAAACTGTTGTTGTTATCCATAAGTGTTACATGGTTATGGCATCTATTAAATCTTTGAAAAAATGTCTGGATTTAAGTTAAATTGTATAATTCCAGCAACTTAACTTATGGTGACATCTCACAAATAATAGAATTTAGTAATGATATCAACTTGAAAATAAGAAGGAAAAAAAAAGATTTAGGAGGTGTAGTTAGTTTAGTTATACTTTATTTGATATTCTAATCCTAACGAGTTTTGGGAAGAGTATAGTTTTCATTCATAATGACATTACAGATGAAGACAGAAAAACTACTTTCTTACTTCTTAAAAACCTAAAGGATTAACAGAAACTGTCCTTTCATAACACCTACTAAACCAAATGAGAAAATACTTATTTTAATCAATCTTTGTTTACCAGGATATAGTCTGGCTGAGCAAAATGACCCTTTTCAGCAGAGTGTTAGGGAAAAATGCTCTACAGAATAAATGCAGCAGCCATTAGTAATTAAAACCATATATGCATAGTGCACTTGTTGAAAAAGTAAACTAATACAGAAGTCAAACATTCTTAATATACATATTCATCCTCCTTTTTAAGACAGTTCTGAGGAGAAAAGCTCCCAGTAAAACACTGTAAAAATAAGTTTTTAACATTTTTTTAAGAAAATCAGTGACTATACCAGTTATAGTACAAACTACATGAAACTTATCAGATGTTGTGATTTATCAGTTTATTTATGCTGGATATATCAGGAGAGAAGTAGCTTATACATCCCGAGTAAGAGGCAAACAGTGGAAAATGAGAGGAAAGATCAAGTAATAGAGAATATTAGGATATATAAATTAGCTGGAGGACAGAGTAGGCAAAAAAACACAGGAGATATAATATAGGATAAATAGGATATAAAACTAGAGATACAGGATATAAAATTAGGAGATACAGCATACAATATTAAGTCAATAGTTTGTGAGCCACTCTTTTGTTGCTCGCAGAGGGTAATTTAAACTCTTCTCTTCCTTCAGCGGTCACTCTGGTGGTCTGGTTCAGTAACACACTTTAGTATTTCAGCATTAACATTTAAGAGGATTAAAGATGGAGCCAAACATCAGTGTCCAACCTGATAGTTTTTTTCTCTCAGTAATTTAGCTGGTTTCCTAAAAGGAACATTATACTTGTTATTAAAAAAACACAAGTGTTGTGAAGTGTTTATTATAGGTATTGTGTTAAATCCTGGTCCATTCCTTCAATTCCAAAGTTATTATGTTGTGTCTTATACAATCTGAACCAGTGATAGAATGCCAAGGCAGATGTTACAGGACTTAGCAAAGGCTTTCTTTGCATTATTTATTCTGATCAACTGTGCCATCTAGTCATTTCCATCAACAATTTAAAAATGTTTTGGGGCTAATTAACTATTATAACAGGCTGATGACTATTACAGTACTTTTGGGCTTCACTTTTGCATTACGGGTAATATGGTGAAAAATTTTATTGAATAAGGCTTGATTAATGTAAACTCTGATGTATTAATATGACTGAAGTTGGTTATGAATATCAGCTGTTTTAAATAACTAAATCAATTAATATAGGATCAGCATAGTGATTGACTCTGCAGTTTTTAATTTGGTATGTTGATAATGGGTCTATATCACCACATGGAACAGTAATAAGTGTGAACGCCCTTTGTTTGAACATAAAAGTCCGAAAGTCCTAAACCGCAAAGTTACGGAACTTTGTTTTTTTTCCCAGGGAAAAAAAATCAGTGGGCTGTCTTCGGGGCTTTGCTATTTCCTCCAATGTAGTGCGATCTCGGAGTTGGTATTTTTAAGTAGGGGGGTGTGGGGGCACAGCCCCCCCCACGTTGGGGGTTTGTGGGGTAAATCCCCTCACTTCAATTTGTTTTAAAGTTGTGATTTTTTTTTTCATGGAGCAGCGATTTTTTTTTCCCTGGGAAAAGAAATTGCTGTTCCGTGAGTTCGCTGTTTAGGGTTTTTAGACTTTTCGGTTTGAACAAAGGGCGTTTGAACTTATCACCATTCGATGTAGTGATATAGACCCAATGACAATATTGTAAGCAGTCACTCAGTAGAAAGCTTATATGCAAGTGGATTTCATTTACATGGTCATATACTGATTATATTGTTCCCAGTCTGTATAACTGGGATTCGCACAACCCCCCATTATTACAAATTTTGTCATCAGGCACTCGTTCCAGTTCAGATCATATTTAAGGCTCAGACACAGTCCTATGTTTCCTTAAATGTGTGTATCACTGCAATTAAGGTTTCCAGCCTTTCTGTACTTAAGAGCACCTGTTAGTCTTGCTGTTTAGAGTGTTCGGCAACTTGGATTTATTTAGGTCTATGTGCAACCCTTTTCATCTTGGCTTCATTAATGTATCAATGTAGAGCAATGTTTGTCAAAGTTATGTTCTAGATGTGATTTTGTCTATCGCCAATGATGCCATTAGCTTGTGGATCAAAATTTTAGTTTTGACCTTTGGTATGGAAGAACCTGGGTGTTTTACCAAAGCTGTGAGAATTAAATCCTTAATAAAATCATTAGAATTACTAGTCAAGTTGTACACATTTTGTCAATTTAAAATCATTCATTTGATGAAGAAATATACACATACTCGATTTTTCCCTACCTCTACGTACTACACAGTTAATGTAAGCAGGTCGCCAATATCAAAATGAGTACGACAGACATGCTGATAATTTTATTATTCTATTTAGTTACATGGAGTTATTCTGTTGAGAATCATTTGTTTACCAAGATACTGGTTATTATCTACACTGATTGTGCTGAGATAGAATATAAAACAGACAAAACACTTAAATTAAACAATTTGTAATGCTTAATAGAGCCAATACAAAAATCCAGTTAAAGCTCATTAGTAATCAGGTATTAATACCATCAAATCTTCCCTGGTATTTACTTGTACAACAATTTTTCTGGGCCTTGCAATATAACATACTTTTCTTCAGGTGCATCAATACTTTATGGAACACCCTTGGTGGGCAAGGTCAACATCTGAAGAACAGGACTTTCTTGCAGAGTTGGAAGCCATGAGGAATCATGCAAGTTTTTCAAGAACCAGGAAGAGATGTATTATTAATCCAGAGGATGAACATTCCTGCTCCAAAATTCCACCCAAGGTGAGACAAGAATAAAGCAAAGTAGTAATAGATCGGGCAAACCCTGATTAACAGTACACTAGGCTCAGAAGCTAAGTTCAAAAGGTGAAGGTAATGACATGCTGGGTGCAACTGGAATGGAATGTTAATGCTTGTAATCTAGCAGCTGAGAACATTTTAGAAGCCATTCCTGATGATGCTAGATCTAGGCTTTTTGATATGGTGCTTCAGGAAGATTTTGGGTAGAAATCAAACCATACTTGTGGGGGGGGGGGGGATCAGAAATTTTCACCCCGAGAATTCATGGACGGGGATCCTAAAGGCAAGGTTGTCAGTACAACCACAGTGGGGTCCAGTAAATCAACAAAGGTCAACTTTGATGTAGCAAAGTGAACCAATGTTAATACAGTTTCTTGTGCCCCTCAGTATAAGTGGTTCCAACAAGATGCCAACTTAAAGTCTGCATATCACAATACATGTGCCAACTTCCGTTACGGATAAGGTTACAGGAGATTATACTACTGTGTTCGATTCAGTAGGTGCCAAGGGTATTGAGTGTCCTTTGGAGTCAGATAGCATTGCATATTGGCTGCATTAGCTGAGAAGGCATTTTCATAGATAGTACTGAAGAAATGGGCTAATTGAGAATGTAGATTTGCAGTATGTAGATTTCCAGTGTTCATGGCAGGGAAAGTAGAAAAAGAATCTCATCAAGTCCTACTGTTGCTGGAGTATTTTTTAATTTAGGAAGCACACCTCATCCTCGCGGAATACTGTGGATTTTTGTCTAACCATTAGTTCACAAAATTAAAGGCCAGTAAAATAAATCTTTATGGTGAGAAGAATACCACTTGGATACATGGCGGAGTGTGATGATGGATAAAACCAATGTCAAAGAATTTCAACCAGGCATCTGATATGCAAGTCAAGACTGAATGTTGTTGGGCATTTAATAATGGCAAGTGCACCTGTCCAAACGTCTGGTTTACACATGCTTGTTCACATTCTGGTAAATGCCAGAAGCTGTTGCTCCAGGACAAGTAGCTATTTTCTCCTAATCTTGGTTGGGGCATAGAAATGTTACCCTTTCAGAAACAAGACAACTCCAGAGGTAAAGGGACTTTTTGTGGCCACTGGGAGGATGGGTCATTCAGGGTCAAACCTCATGTGTATTAACACACCCACTTTGGTTACAGTATCATTATTACAGAAGAGCTTAAGGAATATGTAGACAAGTCAGTTGTATTTTTTAATTCAAGGTCTCACCTCTGGAATTCCTATTGGGTTAGCTGCACCTGTAGATAGTAAATTCCTTAAGAAACTGCATTCTGTGGTTGGGAAGGAAGAAACCATGGAGAATTTTATTGTTGAGCTCCTAGAGTACAGATTCGTAGGCCATTTTGATATATACCTTGGGAATCCTGCAGAAATCCCCCCATCAATTTGGTGTTGAAAAACAAAGGAGGACAATCTCATCTCATCAACCATTTATCCTTTCCATCAGGATCCTGATTCAATGGTTAGATTGTTAAGGAATTATGTTCATAATGCTTCTTTAGATGAACCACCATTAGTTATTAAAAAGTTTTTGGAGCCTGGTTTGCCAAGTTAGACATCCAGTCTGCTTTCAGTTTGCTGCCTATTCAGGAACAAGACTGGCTTTTGCTAGGGTTCTCTTTTTGAGGAAAGCACTATTCTGACAAGGCAGCACCAATGAGGTGTCCTACTCCCTGTTATAGTTTTGAAACTTACAGTTGCATTTCATCGATGTTGACAATGCAGCTCAAACAGTCAAAGCCATACTCTTTCTGGATATTTTTTTTAAGTCGGTGAAGGACAAGAGGGAGCCAGAGAGGGCAAGTTGATTTTCATCAATTTATGCCAAGAAATAGGTGTTCCATTAGCTGCTGGCAAGAAAGATTGTCCATCTAAATTGTTCACCTTCTTGCATCTCCATATTAATACTGTTGGTTCAGTTTTTAGATTACCGCAAGCTAAGTTACAACAATTACAAGTGTTGGGTGATGAAATTTTGAAGTTCAAAATGGTTAGAATTCACAAAGTGATGAAATTACATAGCATTTTCAAGTGTGCTGGTGTGACAATCATGTCTGGCAGGACATTTCTAAGAGTCGCAGCAAATCTTTTGCAGGAGGATAATGTCAACTACCATTAGGTTCAGGTTATGAACACAGTGAAAGAGGACAGTTGTCTATGCAGGGTCACTTTTTTATATTCAGTGGAGTTTCACTTTGGTAGTCAGACTGGACAACTTCTGATGGTCTTCAATGTTATACAGCTGCATCAGCAGGCATTGGTATGGGTGACAGATGACAGGAAAAGGGACATTGCTTTCCTTGAAATATTTCCTGTCTGGGTAGCTACTCTAGTATGGAGAGAGCTTTTCAGAAACAGTCAAGTATAGATATTTTTTTCACACAAGTAAGCAGTTATAACAGCTGTATTAAAGTCTTCTGGATTCAAGTGAGTTCTACTGATACTCAAGACTAAGTACTTTTAAGCTTACAAATTAACTTGACATTTTGTGTTATATTCTCCTAACACAACTGTATTGCAGAAGATTTATCCCATTCTCAGATTCACAGATTTCAAGAATATGCATTGGATGCTTACTGGTTTTGCACATCAATGCAGGACAGAGGAAGTATTTTTGATTTGACAGGACTGTCTCTGAAATTATCCAATTCATGTGCGCCAAGCACTAGGAAAGCTTAGTCTTCAGCCCTTATTTCTTTTAAGTGGCTCTGCCTTAACTTACCTCCAGCAGATAGATGTTGGTCTGTTTCTGTCATTATATGCTACATGCTTCAAAGATGTGTATTAAAAAAAGCAGCATGTACCACATTAATACATTTGGCAGCTAAAGCATGGTTGTCCAGAACTGCGCATCTCCCAACCATTACCAGACATTGTTTCGTTGGTTAAGGTTCTTAAATGTTAGGGTAACGAAATGTACACTGCTAGACCCCTAAAAGACACCATCATTTGAGGGGTTTAGGTGATAAAAGATTTTTAGGTTTGTATTATGGTCCACCTTTTTCACATTGTTATAGACAGGTGCTTTTAGAGTCAGTGAGCTGTTACAGCATTTGTACTGAGTCAATGGTTTCCTAATTAGGGATCATATCAGAACTGGGGTGAAGACAAAAACAGATCAAGGTAGTCATGGTCAGCAAGTGCACTTAGTCAAGCCAGATGAAAATTTATCTTGCCCATTCCATTAAGCTAAAGTGCCATATCATTTAACCTTAGTTAAACCACTTCATCAACCTGTTTTTAAATTTTCACCAGTTCAACTAATTACATTCTGAAAGGTAAATGTGCTATGGAGTCAAGGTATTTCACTGACTTTCTTCCCATTCTTTTAGGATCATCAGAACAACAAGAGCAGTTAATACAGGTACTAAAGAAGAGGGGAAGGTGGTCTTCTAATGCTTTCCTTACCTACATCAGGGGCTAACGCAGTCTTGTTCTTTTTCAGGTAGGAAGCAGCCACTGATCATAGGTCACTCACATTGCAATAGCAGCTATAAATTCATAAGAATGTTTCAATCTTGTGGAATGGTCAGAATGGTGCCAGGGCCTTCCTGGTCTCTCCAAGATTCAGCTGTGGGAAGTGGTTGGGAAGGTTTTGATGCATTCTTTAGCCTACAAGCAGTAGTTATCCATTTTGGGGGCAATATAGTACATGTACCTAAAATATACAATTAACCAGCACATTGTTTGATTTGGCAACACTGAGGAGTAGGCTTTTCATCAGTAAAAGCATATTGGTCTGCTGTTCGTCTATGAAGAGTATGGCTAAGCACATTAAAGCCAGTGGCAAAATAAGGGTTTAGGAGATTCATTAATCACCTTATCACCATAGCAGCCCAGACCATAATAATTTTTCACGCAGAACATCCAGAGTTGCCAAATTGCTCAAGAACTTTTACATTCCTGATGGGACCCAAATGGTTTAGGTTTGGATTTACTCTATTTACAGACTGTTACTGTGTTACAAAATTCATTTACTTATAAGAATTAGGAATGCTGTACAGCATATGTTCAACAAAGTTTATTAGCAACATTGTATATGTGGTAGATTAACAAAACTGAAAAAAAAAATAGTAAATATTTGATGATTAAATTTAGTGAGTACAAGCTGATGATGGATGCTCTGCATGGTGGTAGATGGTTATAATGTGGACTTTCCTCCTCCTTGGTCCTCCCTTGGTTTCATCAGCCTATGGCTTGTCAGGGTGGTGTAAAATAACACTAGCCTACAAACATAATGGCTCATCTTGAGATAGGTTGACCAGACTGTCTCCTTGGTTATCTGGGGTAAAGATAGAATTATGGAGATCCTGTATTGAGTTATATTATGAAGAACTTGAGCAGCCATGGTATACTTGGGGAAATTTTCAGGCCAGCATTATCAGGTAAATGCTGACCTGCAGCATATGAAAGAATTTGATGTTGTATAAATATATTATGCAATGGTAACTTATTCAGAAAAAGTTCAATATCATATGAATTGCTTTCCTGGGATCTTAATAAATGTTCATAATGTCATTGTTACTAGCTTGAGTTGGGGATTAAATTGATTAGCATATCTTGAGCAAGAATCAGAAATCCTTGAGAAGAGAGTAGATGAAAGTGAGTACAGATTATACAAGACAGGGAAAGGAGAGACATCCAGGGTGTAGCATTAAATGATAGGGTGATGGGTGGGAGACTGGAGATTTGAAAGGAATAGAGAAGTGAGAAGAGTGGATATTTCAGTGTGTAGTAAAATAGAGGGAAAGTTAAACATAACATAATAGTTTTAGTGTTTTACTTTAGACAACATGAGGTTTTGGAGAGAAATGGATATTGCATCTCATGCACAACCATTTGTGGAGGGGAAGAATAAGGGTGTACATAAAAGTGAGTACAGTAGAGCAAGGGGAAGTTATGTAGGATTAAGAAGAGGGAGATGATCGGAGAGTTAAAAGGGACACCTTAAGGCAAGTTGAGGAGATGCATTGATATTTAAATGGAAGTTATAGAACCAAAACATTAATACCAAGCTTAATGCAGAATCATATTAATCCGAAACCTACTGAGATGGTATAAAGATATAAATGGCAGTCATATGAAACACCTACTGAAACACTATCAGAGTATACAGCTGAATTAAAAATAGCTGACATTTCTAATTACAGAGACTTGCCTGCAAATACTGAGTAACAGAATTGCAGTAATATTTATTGATCAATACAAAACCATGACATTTTAAAATACTTTAAGGCCTCCTTTGTCAGTGAGAGATACAAGAATGAATGTACAATACTGACTAGAGAAACAAAGCAGTTGTATACTACCAGCAAATTCTCAAGAATATAGATGGTAAAAAGCTTAAGCTGGTTTCAAACTTATGGGCAAAGACACATCATCTTAATGTAACATAAATTATATGCTTGTGCAATAATAGGACATGTATCAAGAGCCTGTATAATTAAAGATGTCTTTATAGGATATCTGTGATAAAGGAGCTACAAATGTTCATATATACTTTAAAGTACATCATTTCCAAGAGAACCATTTGCTTTATACCATGTGCATAGTTAAAGACTGCAAACTATTAGACTTTTTTGAGCAAATAAAAGTCTAGCATTGCAGTTTTCAAGTAGGTACAGAGACATCAGAAATCAAGTTTAACAGCCTACAGATCTTGCATTAAAAACTTGTATAGAAGACAGCACATTTAGCACAGAGTTTCAAATCAAAAAGTAGCAAGAAATCTATACTTTGACTAAATAGAATCTGTCATAATCAACCACTTATTTGCTAATTATACAGATTTTATCTCAGAGATTTTCTTTATTTCTGATTATACAAAACACTGAACAGAAAAGACGTTATCTTTTCTTATGAGTCAACTGCCACGTCACATTAACTATGGACAATTGCATAAAAAAACTCCATTCTGTTTCCCACTAACATTTAAATGTAAAACTGTAAAGTACCTCATATTTCGCTATCAAATACCTACACAAATACTTCCATATTTCATGGAAATTGACTTGGTATATTGAAAGCAGTCAATTACTAGATTTTCAAATCTAGGTGCTTAGGATTTCCCTTTCTCTTCCCCCCTTGGCTGACCTGATGTGACTCACAGTTTACCTCCACTAGCATACTGCAGCTGCTGCATAACGGTGTCTACAGGATTGCAATTTGGCTACCACTCTTTCTCCCAGCAATTAGAGTAGGTTACACATATAAAAACATTTTTTAAGCTTACTCTTACAGTGCTGTGTAACTGAGTCACTATTTTGGTTAGCCATAGGGCTCTCTTCTACTGGAGTGTTTACCTCCTTCCCCTGTAACTGAAGTACACTGACTATTGCATTAGTGTATCTGACCCTAGTTTTACAGGTATACCTTGTACCTTTTTCTGGCTTTCTACAGAAATATAGATTTCCTGTACCAAAGTTTTACTTGTCTGACATTGAACAAGTAACCCTTGTAAAACCCCTCAAAAGTGTATACTGTTGGTCTGACTTTCCTGCTAAACATAAATAACATTAAGTGCTGAGTGCAGGTTTTAGGCCCTTACATTAAACTAACTGGGTGTGGAAGAATGTCTGGTGTGGTGTCTTGAGTCAGTCAAGGTCCCCCTCTAATCACTCCTACTGCCTTCTCTTTTCCCCTACCCCCAGTTTTCCTCAAACAGTTAAACTGTTATAACAGTAATTTCACTCTGCACTCCCTCACATAGCCCAGAAAATTATACCCTGCAGCTATTAATTTATCCTGCAAGTGTATAAACTATACATTAAAAAATAGCCTAAAAATTGTATGTAAAAAGAAACAAATCTAAATACAGCCAAAACATTATCTTAAAATACCATAAGCCCAGGGAAATACTTGTAGTCAGTGTTAGCCTCACTGCGCTCAGGTTCACTCTGATGCCCTCTCTGCCTCCAATTCCCAAATGCCCCCACTACTCCTACATTTAAACTTCACTCAACCACTCCCCTCATACTAAGATCCAATCATTGAGCAGCCCTCCTCCCACACCCATTTTTTTCTATTCCATTCTTCCACACCCAGTTAGCACAATCAACCATCAAATTTGGCCAACCCCCCCCCCCCCAACAAAATGCAAGCAAGTAAAAAAAAATACTAATTACCCTAATGCCTATACTGTTTCCATTTTACCATCTTACCACCTACGAACAAATATTTGAACATGGTATTCACTACCCACAAGGTCAGACAGACACCCATAAAACGAAACACTGTGCCATCCACAGCAAACCAAATATATGACCCTCAATAATATATCACCCCTGTAAAACCACAAAACACAATCCTAAAGACAAAGACTATATAAAACTAATTTTAAGCTTAGAATATCCTGTCACTATAACCTTATAACACACTGGGATATTTATGCCAACCCTGGCCCACCCACACCCAATAACCTCCACTCCCCTACCACAACCACCACAGTCAAGCTACCCCTTTTTACTTCCATTAGTTCCCTCCTAGTTCCCTCCTAGCATTTCACCTTAATATTAGAAGTATCAACAATAACATTCCCAAACTACACGCCCTCCTAGCAACCCACTCACCAGACATTGTGTGTCTTACGGAAACCTGGATAAAACCTAGTACTACCGACAATGAGATACTACCCCCAGGATATAATATACACCAGTTAGACCGTGCTACAAAGAAAGGAGGTGGGATAGCAGTCCTTTACAAAAACACTAACTGTTAATAGAGATACCATTCAACCACCCCAATTCAAAAATGCTGAACTCCTTATAACCAAATTACAGATTAACCAATATAAATGTTTAAACAATGTCTGTGGATACATTCTACCAGGCAACAACTTAAATACCCTAGAGGATATCCTGTACTGGTTATCCACTACTTATCTCCAAGAAACCATAGTTCTTGGTGACTTTAACAACGACTGGCACCCCTGCTCCTCTGAAGCCCCCCCCACCACCACTATAAACTTATCTGGGTTTAAACAGACCATAACCTCTCCCACTAGGATAAACAAACCGACCAACAGGGAAAGTATCCTGGACTGGATCCTAGTTAACAACCATCCCCAACTGTATACTGATGGCACTGTCCATGACAACCTTAGTGACCATTTTCTAACCTATATCATAAAACATAAGGTAGAAAACCCTCACCAGACCAAATATAAAACAGTGAGAAACAGAAAAAACCTTGACACTGCAATATTCCTAAACTAACTACAAACAGGTGACGGGTCAAAACTAAAAAATCTACCATTAGAAGATGCTGTAGCTCACTTTAACACTAAATACCTAAGTATCCTTGATTCCTATGCTCCATCACATACAATAAAATCTATATCAAACACAGCACCATGTCTCACAAAAGAGACCAAATCGATAATCAAAGCTAGAAATAGAGCCTGGGCCAGCTGGAGAACAACCAAAGCTCCACTTGACCATCTAAAATATCATCAACTCAGGAATGACAGAAAAAATATATTTTACTGGATAAAAAAAGCATCTACCATAATATCCTACAAAAACACCAAAACCACCCCCAAATGTTCTGGGCAGGCTTAAATCAACTACTTCATCCAGGTCATTCTACCACCCCAACCCTGGCTAACCATACCCATAGCTCCCCAGAGACCATAGCTAGCGCTTATAATAACTTTTTCACCTAAACTATCCAATCCCTAGCAAATCACCTAACCTCCACAAACTTAAACCACACACCTAATTTATCCTCAGATCACCCCAAATTTAGCCTCTAACCAATATCCACCAGTTTTATAAAAATTCTCCTAAAAAAAACTAAATCCTACCACCCTTGCTGCTGACTTCCTCCCTGCAGAGTACCTACAAATAGCTGCAGATGCCATTGCATATCCCATATCTATCCTTATCAACAGAACCTTATCCGAAAATGCTATCCCCTCCCTCTGGAAAATATTCCACGTCATCCCACTCCATAAAGGTGGTAGCTCAATAGATATGTCCAACTATAGACCCATTGCCATTCTTTCCCCACTAGCCAAAATAATGGAGAAGTGTGTACACAAGCAACTAATGCAATACCTTACACAAAATAACTTATTATCCAACTCCCAGCATGGCTTCAGGCCATACCACAGCACCACCTCAGCCATCCTTTCCTTTATTAATGCCATAAACAATAACAGAAATGACAATAGGCTAACCTCCACCCTCTTCCTTGACCTATCAAAAGACTTTGACATAGTCCACCATGAACTTCTCATTCTTTCTCTAAAATCCATTTCCCTCAATACACACACTATCCAGTGGTTCCAGTCCTACCTAACTGGTAGACAACAGGCAGTACTATGGCAGGGCAAACTCTCCAGTCAACTACCTCTCACACTTGGTGTCCCTCAAGGCTCCATACTAGGCCCACTACTCTTCTCTATTTTTATCAATAATCTTCACACTGCTATCCCTAAAGCTACCTGTATTCAATATACAGATGATTCCACTCATCTGTTCAGCCACCTCCCCATCCGAACTATAAATCTTAACCCAAAATACATGTAACACTATTGAGAACTGGCTCGCCAACCAACGTCTACTACTGAACCCCAATAAAACTAAACTTCTACTCTTCACCCCCACTTCACTGCCACACTTTGATTCTCTTTCACTGCCACACTTTGATTCTCTTTCATGTCTAACAATGACACCACTATCTCCCCAGATCAACATACTAAACATCTAGGGGTTATCACTGACAATCTCAAATTTGACCTACAGGTCAACAAAACTGTACAGACCATCAATAAGAAGCTTGGATCACTGTATAGAAACAAGACACTCTAAACCCCACTAGCTATGACTGAAATCACCCGATCACACCTACTCTCTACTCTTTCATATGCCTCACCTGTACTCTCAAACCTCAATAAAACCGAAGTAAGCTGTCCCATACCTACAAACATATTGTCAGATTTGCCACTGGATACACCTATAGAACCCATCACTACCAGAACCTGAAACAACTAGAATGGCTAGAACTGCTCAGCTTAATTCAATTCCATCAACTCCTAATAGTGCGCAAAGTTCTGTATCACCCTAAAGATACCCCCTCTCTTATAAATATTAAGCCATATAGCAACCTGAAATCCCTATGGTCAGCTGACAAATTACTGGTCCAAACCCATAAAGCTAATAACTCAGCTGGTGAATCCCTGTTCACCAACTTTGTTGGCAAACCTGGAATGCCTTGCCAAACTATATAACCCTACAATCCTCCAAAAGTCTCTTCAAAAAAAACCTCAAACAGTATCTCAAATTGAATTGGCTATGCCCATGTACCAACCTGGATTAAGTTATAAAACAATAGCATAATCAGTAATTATCATGGCATCTAACTACATCACCATGCTATGTATCCAATCTTACTTGTAAGTGCGTCTGTCCATGAGAACTGTGAGTTACAATCTTACTTGTAATTGTGTCTGTTCATGAGAGCTGCGAGTCCCTGCTAGGGAACATTACTAAACCAATGTACACAAGATATATTTACCACTTTGTTTTTATATATTCTAATTGTTTTCTAACTTCTTGTGTAACCTTTGTATGTCTGTCCATGAGAACTGTGAGTCCCTACTAGGGAACACTTCCAAACGAATGTACATAAGGTAGATTACCACTTGTTATATATATATATATATTCTAATTGTTTTCTAACTTCTTGTGTAACCTTTTGTATGTTTGACTATATGGAGCTTTTCTCCCTGGGCCTCCACTGAAAATGGACATGTATCCAGTCAGACTATCCTGGTAAAAAAATGTAAAATAAATAAATACTATTTTATTACTGTCTAGTCACAGAAAAGAAAATTAACACTCTCACTGTATGCTGCTGTTCTCCATCTTGTACCATGACTTCTGTGATATCTAGATCAGTGATATTGTAATATGGCATGGCATTGTTTACATAATTCATATTTCCCTCTGCATTTGCACTGATTTATCACAAGGTACAGACTGAGTAATCATAATTGAACACCCATAACGTGGGTGATTGCATGAGCTAATAACCCTGCAATCTTATATTATACAGCATCAATACCTAAACATAAAATGTCTTTTTTTAAGTTCAGAGTATAATACATACTCCATGGTGCAGCTCTGAAACAAGTCAGAGGAGGTCAGTATATGTGAATACCTATGAATATTATGATACCTCTGCAGTACAAGAAAGAAGTGTTTTTTGCACCACTAATTATGTAGCTGCTGCAAGTTAATTCAAGGAGGCATACTGCTAAATTCATGCCAGGCCTGGTTTATTTCTAAGTAGTGTGTGTGTGTGGGGGGGGGGGGGGGGATGCATGTGTGGTGCTGGGGTGATATTTTTTTTTTCTCTCTCTATATATCAAACACCAAGGATGGCCATTTCAAGCTATGTTCTTTGCAATCACTTCAAATAACATTTCCATAGTAACAATGATTTTACAAGCAATGTGGCTACCAAGTTTAAGATATATGTGAGTTATTGTCTTGGGTGGAATTCAATGCACTTTACTTTAAATGTTTCCCATTTTAACTAGCCAATCTAGCCTACCAGTCAGTCAGTATGCATTAGCTCTTTCCCAGCTCTTTTTCTCTTTAACTGGAAATGACAGAGAAATCACTGTGTGACTGGAGAGGTGCTTTGGCCCCAAAAGCCAGACTTCAGTAGCACCAAAACACACTTTGTTGATCGCTTTTTTTATTCACCTTTATCTCTATAAGCTAGAGTTCTGAGCAAAAGCATTTATTTTTCCAGCAAACATGCCCCATTCTTCCTGTTTTCATCCAGAAAATGCCCCATTCTTCCCGTTTTCATCCAGAACATGCCCCATCCTTCCCGTTTTCATCCAGAACATGCCCCATTCTTCCCGTTTTCATCCAGAACATGCCCCATTCTTCCCGTTTTCATACAGTTCTTCCTCTGTGAAATTGACAGCTAGTAAATATGATGTTCTTATATTCACTGCTGCAGTATTCATACCTCATAGGATTCCCTGCCATGAAGACCGTCATCTGGCCAGTCTACCAAAGCCTACCATTGCTTTAAAGTACTCTGAATGGCACCTAAACACTCCTTTGCTTAGCGTAGGACAAAGGACATTCAGGCATTCCATCCTCAGAACATCTTTTCTGCCAGCCCGAATGCTGTTTTGAACTGTCGGTGTGCTTGCCTCCATCCATTTTTTGTTGTTTTTTTTTCTGTTTGTTGGAATTTCGGTGATTATGCCTGTTTACTGAGGTCCTCTCCATTGCAGATAAGTACCCATTTCGAGTTTTTGTTCTTTTCTTGATTTTTATGTGCTGTTTGGGGGGGGGGGGGGTTAATGTCATCGAGGAAGGGTAAATGCTAGTGTGAGAGACAGATTCCCGAAAAAGACCGCCTTTTTTGCCTAGGAGCATCTCATGACCATAAGTCTTGCTCGGTTCATCAGAAGTTTGTCTCAAAAACCCTTCATAGTAGGCTTTCTTCCCTTTCATTGTATCTGGAGAACCAGCTTCTTGCTAAAGATACTGTGAATGGAACTTGATGCACTCAGGGTCAGCCATCAGGGAAGAAGGTCAAAAAGCTAAGACCCGAATCTTCTGCTGTTCAGTTTGTCCAGTTTCAACTGAAGTTGTTACAAACTGGAAACTTTCCTGGCTGTGTTGTCAGATTTCTCTGCCATGTCCAGGTTGGAGGCAGGTAAGAATCTGGTGGGCAGCACATCCGATGAGACATTGCAGGCGTCCATTTCAGGTGTTCAGAGGGAGACACCGTTGATTGTTTCCAACGAATCTAGTGAGATTCTACAGTTTCTTCTTAGGGAAGAAGTTCCTAAGATTATGGAATGCCATTCTGAGTCAGAGCCTTCTCAGTTTTCTAGCACGAACATTCCCTTAAAAAAGGGACAGGAAAGTAAACATGTTTCTGCTGCTCCTAGGGATCCACAAAAAGTGAGTGGCAGACCTTTACTCAGGAGTTATTTAATGCTTTACTGTCATTAAGACCTCATCAAGGGGTTTCTGTTCTTGCTCCTCCTTGGTCCTCTTCTTCTAAATGGCCCAGAGAAATAAATTTTTCTGAGGAAGAGTTGGATTCTAATGAAGCATCACTTACTTATTCTACCCAGATTTCTTCTCCTTTGGACTACAGGCTTGAGCAGGAGGAATCTAAAAGTCCAGATACTCCTTCTGAGAAAACGTCCTTTGGGGACACAATCTCTAGGATGATGGCAATTTTGAAAGTGGGATTGTGCCCAGGTTTCTGATATCCATAAGAGGTAGTATGAGTTACTGCAGATGGAACCACCTAAATCTGTTATTCCTCCTGTTTTGGCTGCTATACTGGATTCTATTACTAGGAACAAAAATCTGTGTGTATTGCCATATTCTAAAGTGTGTCTAGCTAGGGCATTCCCTTCATTTTCTTTATTAATAGCATAAATATGCTCCCTAACACTATCTCTCAAAGTATGACTGGTCATCCCTAGAAACATGGGCACTTGGTACAGTAAGCTAAATAAATGACACCTCTACTTATACAATCAGCAAAGTGTCTAAACATATATACATAATTTGTAATAGGAAGTATAAATCTATCCTTATTGCACATATACTGACAGTGGTTGCATTGCTTGCAACCAAACGTGCCTTGTCTTTGGGATACATTAACCCTGCTTTTAACCTTAGCATTCTAGTAGCATAGTAATCTTTTTAATGATTTATTATTACGATAAGAAAAGCATGGTTGTTGTCCTACTATGCTTCTTAACGTCTCATCTAGAATTAGTACCACGTACCTATAGGTTAGGAAATTTTAGGAATCACACAGAACAGAAGGAAATTAGGTGGATAATTAGAATGCAAGCAGACAAGGGGTTTGGTTTCAATGACAAGGTCGTGTTAAGACCATTTCTGGCTGATAGGCCATTGAAGCATTGAGATATGTATTTATATGTACGTAAAGTTTTTAAACATGTTTTTGTTTAAATTTCCAGATTGTGAATGTAGTTGTATCTTTCAGCTTTTCCCGGTTAGGGGTCGCCACAGCAGAACTCCGGTCCGCTAATGATTGGCGGTAGATTTTTATGTACCGAGTTGCCAGCCCTGATGCACAACCTAGTCCACTGTACAAGCTGCAAGCCATCTGCATTATGGCAGGTTGAACCTGGTCTGAGTTTCACCATGAAATTTAAAGGACTACAAACATTTTTGTTACTAACTTGTTGTTCACTTAGCCACAACAGTGGGGCATGCACTGTAACCAGCATAAATCCTCAACCAAGTAGGCAGTGCCTTATAGAAAGCAATGCCAACCTGATTGCCAGATGTTGTATCTCAATAGAGGAATAGCTGCTTTCTGCTGTATTCATTGTTTCACTTGAAATACAGAATTTTTCTTCCCATCAAATATATCCGATAACACTGACTCTAAGTCTATTTCTGATGCATAATTATGTACTACAAAAGGCTCAATGTAATCTGGAGATGCCAATTCAGACTCTGAAAACGGCATGTTCTTAAATCAATTAAAAGCATTATCTGCTTCTACTGTATACTTCAGTTTAACAGTCACCTTCTCTTTGGTCTAATCTATAAGAGGGCAACCTACTGATGCAAAATTGGGTATAAACTTTTGGCAGTTCCCAGCTAACTTCAAAAATGACCTCACTTGCTTCTTGGTGCCAAGCACAGGACAATCTCTGTTTTTCTTTCTTGAGCCTAATCCCCTTACCAATGAAATAACCTAAATATTTGTCTTTGTCATGGCTAAGTGGCACTTGTATGTGTAGAATGCTAATCTGGCTCATCTCAGACTCTAGTACAGCCTGTACCTTAGCTAGATGGTAAAGTCCTTTAAGCATATTATGACATTGCCTACGTATGCGTCCAGATATTTGACATAGTATTTTAGGACATTCTCCATCAGTTTTTAAAGGTTGCAAGTATATGTTATAACAAAAAAGGAAGGGCAGCACACTAGGAAAAGCTCTCTGGTGATGAAAAGGCCATCTTTTCTTTGCATTCATCCATTAAAGATTTTCCATTATCCCATTGTTAAGTCTTAAGGTGGCTAAGAATATTGCCTGAGAAGCATTTATTGCACATATATTTTATACTATATATATATATATATATATATATATATATATATATAGTTTTTATAGTATATGCATATTAGGGTAAATGTATATGAATTTAGTTTTAAGCAAAACTTGACTATACTATTTATATGTGAATATTTCTTTACAGGATTCTTGTGGCATTAGTTGTTTAATTGCTTTTATTTTTATATATATGCTGCATTTTTTTTGAGTGATTTTACATTGAAGTCTGAAAAAGTGACCATTGGGACGTGAAAGAGCTTACTCCAATAAATATTTTACCTGCTTCGGCTGTGGTGCTCTCGCTCTTCACTTAAGAATACACAGTCCCTGTAATCACATCTATGCAAGTAAAAGCTGAACCTCTCTAAAACCAAAAATACAGCATCCATGGGACTGGGCAGCATCCCAGGCTGCATTTTACACGAACTTCAGAACGAACTGGCTCTTCACCTAAGCACCATGTTCAATCATAGTCTCACATCAGGCTTTGTGGTCAATGAATGGAGAACAGCAACAGTTATCCCACTCTACAAAGGGGGAACCCACCACTGATCCTGGGAACTATCACCCTATTAGCCTGACGAGCCTGGTCTTCAAGGCTGTGGAACGTATCTTCATGGATCTCATAAAGAAATTGATAGTCTTCAAACTCTGGACCCCACCCAGTTCGGGTTTGTGAAAGGCAGATCATGCCTTCTGAACCTGATTGACTTCTTTGAGGCAGTCACCAAAGCCGTAGACAAGGGTAAGGTGGTTCACACAGCCTATCTTGACTTCACCAAGGTTTTCGACACCATCCCCCTTTCTGGAATTGTAGCTAAACTCACTAAACTAGGTATAAATCACTACATCACATGATGGGTTGCCAACTGACTCACTGACAGAACCCACACTGTAAAAGTTGCAGACTCCAAATCTGACTGGTGACAAGTGGAGTACCACAGGGTTCAGTCCTGGGACCTCTCCTGTTTGCTATCTACTTCTCTGAAGTACAGGCCAACACAGAAGGTCTCTGGCTAATGAAGTTCACAGATGACTTCAAACTAGGAGCCATAGTCGTGTCCCCCACAGAAGGGCCTCACTGAGACAGATGCCTGGTGTCAGAGGCATGGCCTCAAGGTCAATGCCAAAATGTGCATTTTCATTCCCTTTGGTAAAACTCTGTACCATTGAACTACCACATAAATGGCAGTCTACTTAATGCCAAATGTGTGATAAGAAACCTTGGGACCCAGGTGGACAGTAGTCTCTCCTTTGATAATCACATCACCACAGTAGTCAGGAAACCCTTCTATGTGGCAAACCTAATCACAAAAGGGTTCTCATCCAGGAAAAGAGAGGTCATTATTCCCCTCTACTCGTCACTCATTAGACCCATTATAGAGTACAATGCCCTTTTGGAATGTACCTGACAAGACATCTGCAGCAGCTGCAAAGGCCACAGAAGTACCTCACAAAGAGGATTACTGGCCTCAAGCAGATGCCCTACACCGACCATCTCAAAAAACTCCAGCTTTACTCTGTAGTATATCGCCTACTCCGAGGAGATCTCAGCCTAACATACAACATCCAACCTAGAGGAGTTGGATGTGCTACATCTAAAAAAATCCCAATCCCTCTGAGCTACACGCTCTAGGGACCTAAATCTTGTCACAATAAACAGGACATGCTGGAGGGATAGATTCCTTTCCCAGAGACTTCCTATACTCTGGAACAAGCTACCTATCTATGTCAAGCAAAGTTCCTCAATAGCACTCTTCAAGAAAAATCTTGATGAGTGGATAGGAAATACACCCCGGGGATCATTTCTGTGGCTCTGCTCGACAGGGACACAGGGAACTTAACTTTCTTGGGTGGCATAAAGCCAGGGAACCTTGTTGGCTAGGCTTACTTAGGCCCTTGGGCCGATAGCCTAGTACCTACCTATGAACCTATGAACATCATTTCACAGGAATAATAGCACTGCCTCCCTGCCAGAACTCAGCTACTTCCATGCCTTCGGGCCCTTGTGTAAGTGAGGAGCATCTAATCAAATTACTCAAAATCCTAACTTAGAGCTCCTGCAGATCCAGATCACACTTCAAACATCCACCTAGTACCTAAATGCTAGCTACAAATCCCCATCAATGTGCACCACAGATCACTGAAACTGCACCCTTGTGATAAATCAGCTAGTGCCACTGCAGAAGAAAATGTGAATTAACATGACTACAGGATTAAATATCAGAGAAAATAGGCTCATAGATATTAATATCGGGATATCAATCTGCCTGCAGACTATTACAAGACTAGCCAATGACCAGAGGTCATGGTCAAACCTTGTACCCTGTTTTTTGAGAGGGTAAAACCTATACCCTTATACCAAATACCTTCATGTTATGGGAATGCAAATAATCACCCAAACTTTGCCTAGCAAACTTGTACCTCAAAAACTGAAATGTTAAACATTTTCTAGTATTTAATAATTAATGCACAGGAGAAAATTGTAAAACAATACCCACTACAAACTTGAATATCCCTGAAAGACCATCAACCTAACCCCTGCCCACACCTTACCACGAATCTCCTTTTCCTTGGTTGCTATGCAATTAGCTCATTCCCTTTTCTAAAGTTCCCACTTTTACTCATTCTCTCTGCTGTGCCTAGAAGATGTAAACAGTCAGTGTAGCATTAATCAATAGAGCATTTGTCACTGGCGATGTTTATGTGGAAGGCACATTATCTGAAAGGGGCAAAACATCATAGTTAACATTTTGTTCAGATGAATGCAACTTAAGTCAAATAACTTTTAAGTTACAGTGCTTCAATACACGCAATCATTTTACAAACTACTTCATAAGAGTGAAGTAGATTTTTAGACCCATACTAAAAAATCATTTTAAATTTAGTAAGAAAAATAAGAATACAGTTTCTACAGAACACTAAGAAAGTCTGGTAAACCATTTATTAAAAGAAAAGAAAAGATGGCTTATTGATTAACTACTCACAACTGTGATGCATCATTTATTCATTCACTGGTATTTGTCTAGCATATTATTCAGTGCCGGGATGCTGGAGCCCAACACAAATCTCACATGGTGCAACGTACAAACACACACACATGTTCATATGCATACCCCTACCTCTGTGGGAATTTATAGGACCATCAACTCATAGCAGCACATTTTTTGGCTCTAGGAGGAAATCGGATTATGGTGAAAACATGGAATGTCTCAAAACAGAAGGCACCCAAGAACCAAGAAAAAAGAGCCTTGAAACAAATACCAACTACTGCTGTTACATTCTGGGTAATGTATAGGTGTTTTGCTATTTTAGTTACGTGTTTTGAATTTTATTTCCATAAATACAGACAGAGTAGCAGGCACAATAAGTGCCCAGCCTTTGTCATCTCTATTTCTGCTTGAATGCACAGTAGTATGACTATCTGCAACATTGGAAACCTGAGTTCAGGCCAGAACAGCCTTAGGCCACTGGAAGGGTTGGCACAAGGGGAACACAATGGATTCCATGCTGAGTAGCAGTCTTACACCTGTTGGGAAGCTTAGGGGAACCTAATACAGCTGATAACTCTGGTGGAGACCAAGAGCTTCACAGGCCATCACAGGGAAAACAGGACCAGGATTGACATCTAAGCATTATCACACTATGTTCCCACATCTAATAACCATGAAGAGTTGCAGTGTGAAGCACAGACTCGTCAGAATCCCTCATTTCCTGGGCCCACTACTGAGCATGGGGTTGGCTTTCCAAATAATTGTGAGCTTACTTGATGAAGGGTTTTGTATGCGAGTTCAAGGCAAAAAGCAACTGGGACATCCTGAGTTGGATATTTTGGGAAGCCACAGGCTGCTTGAGGTCAGGTGGAAAACATAGCAAATATCCAGTCATCTTCTATGGCAGCAAAATAAGAACAGGACTAGACAAATTCAAAAACAATAAAGTAACAGCACTGTACAGCTAGATCTCAAAAAAAAGAATCTGCAACTAACTTCTACACACAGATCAGACAAATATCAGTCACGATACAAATTCATTATTGAATTGTTGTAGGAATAGAACTGGCAGGTCTCATTCCCTAAATAAACTGAAAAGGAAAAAAAAAAGAAATTTGTATTTTTTTTATTCAAAATGTAAAATGTGTGTAGTTAAAACAGAATTTGGATAAGGCAGATTTCACAGCTACACCAAAATCTGTATTACCATTTATTAAGGGCACTAAAATCCTGAAGATAGTTGCATGCGTATGTATTTACATCAAGCAGGTAATCATAAGGCCTCCAAAGTTTACAGTATGTAACTGCTTAAACTGAAAAACATCTAAGGTTGTTCGTCTTTCGTCTTTTCCCGGTAAGGGGTCACCACAGCGGAACTCCGGTCCACTAATGATTGGCAGTAGATTTTTATGAAACGCTGAAGTTGTCTGAATTCCACTACAGGTGGCTGCCAAAGCCTTCTCGTGTTCATTATTACACACATTTTCCTACTACCTGTAAGATAAATGATACACTTAATTTTTTTTTTTTTGTTATAAATATATTGTTTTGCCTTGTGAAATCTCATCATATAAAATCTGATAATTCTGAATAATGTCTGTTATAAGATGTTAGCCATTTGCCTTTTACAGCATAATATAGGATCATGCAACAGAGTAAACTTATGGGTAGATACATAAATTACATATTTTACATGTATATCAAACTCCCCTTATACTTCCTCAGAAAATTTCCCTTTTTATCAGATAATGTGCACGCCTTACGCATTCACTATATTCTTGCAACAGAGAGTTTTTATGTTTCATATTTAATAACCAGAAGCATTTTTTTTAGGGGGTGGGGGCGGGATTCACTTACAAATTAATCGTGGTGGTGGCCTGTCTGAAATCAAAGGCTCTTCAGATTCTTTACTTAAAGAGTTAGAGGCATGATGCCAGAATTATCTTTGACCCTGCACTGCGATGAGCTGAGTCCATTTCAGCTGATGGAATCAGGGGCAACACAAATGACTTTTAGATTTGCTAACAATAAACAGAAGAGGCAGGCAAATATGTCTGTGTTATAATATGGCACAGCTGATTTGTCTTAAAGTTGATTAATGTTTCAGCAAAGGGAAACATATTAATTCCACCTTTCCTGCATGCTATGTGAAGATTCTGATTAATGGGTTTTCTAATAGGCGGTGCAGAGTGCATTTCCTCTGCAGGATGGAGAATTCAGAGGTCATATGTTATGATAAAAGAACTCTTCTGTACCTTACTTTCAACTACATCCCATAAGAATTGTACTTGTTAGTTAAAAAATATAAAAATGTTTGTGTTGGTATTCAGAAAGTATTACTACATGGATTTATTTCTATGGCATGAGCATGCTACCATTACATAAAATAAAATTTAAAACCATTATGCTATCCTGTTGTAACTTTCTCTGTGGGTAAAAAAGAAACATTTCACAAGATGTCTTACTATGGTTTCCTGTCTTTACATTTTACAAACACTAGTTAGCGTAAACCAAGTCCTGAGCAGTGGACAATAGCACCCTATCCCTCCAACTATAAAATATGTTTTCCAGAATAGCCAGTTTGGAAAACAAACCATAGGGAATTTCTCCTTATAGACCGGTAGGCTGTTGTACTACCTTTCATAGGAATTTGTTCTACTACAATGCAGCATTTATAACTAAAGAATAAATTCAAACAAGACTGTCATAAAGATCTAATAGACAGTTTGGGGATACTGGCTTAACATTACAGGCAGAGGGCCTCCCTACACAAGAACATACATTATTTCCATACAGGTCACACCATGGAAGGTGTTATTACATTGATCAAATTTCTTTTAGACTTTAAATTTTTTACTGCACTTTTTTAATGTTCAAGGAGTGCTGTGTGTGCAGTTGAGAAAAAAGTAATAGGTTCATAGGCTCATAGGTTCATACTAGGCTATCTGCCCAAGGGCATTTATAAGCCTAGCCCATAGTTATGTGGCTTTCGCCACCCCTTTAGTTTGAATAAAAACTATGCCTATCATTTTGCTGTGCCTCTGTCAAGCAGTGACACTGAAGTAATCCCTGGGGTATATCTGCAATCTCCCATCCATTGGTCAAGATTCCTCTTGAACAAGTCCAGAGAGGTGCTCTGCCTCACATGTACCGGGATTTTGTTCCACAGCATAGGGAGTCTCTGGGTGATGAATCTTTCCTTCTCTAGTTACATGGGAGATTTAACTTACTCAATTTTTAGAAATAGCTTGCTAAGCAGGCGAGTATATATGGCCTACTACAGATGTGAGATGTGTGCATGCATGTGTTTGTGCACACTCGTGCAAATGCAGATACACATTATGTTGGTGTGTGTGCATGCATGTGTTGATGTGTGCATCTGCAAGTGTACATAAATCAGGGATGAAGAAGTTACTCAATCTATTTTACTTAAAGGAAGTTTAGGTACTGATTTTTTGCACATTCCAACTTTATTTGTAAATGTACAAGCAACATAAAGAATAAGCAAGAACTGCAGAAAGTCATTGCAGCACTTCACAGTGTGCATATCACTAGAATGATTATAGCATAAGCCCCCACAGAACCGATGACCAACAAAATCTTATTGTTGTTATATGCATAAAATAATTAAATACAGTATAGTACATTATGCTTCTTAATCCTCTGTATGCATATTATAATTGTACATTTAAATATATCCTTACTGTATCATATATTGCTTGGGATTTTGCTGTATTTTTACCCATCTCCCTCAGAGTTCCTCAGTTAGAGTCTAACCCCAGAGACCTTGCCAATCTGATATCTTTTCCTTTATGTTTTGGTTCATACTTTACTAAACATGTCTAGCACTTTCAAGTCTGTGACTATATAGGATCTGGTAGAAGCAGAAAGTTGCAAAATCCAGATCCTGAAATCTACTCCTTTGCTTTCAAGCCAGACATGGTCAATTACCAGAAACGCATCTGTGGAGCAGTTACTTGTTCCACCTAGCCTTCCAGATGTGGTGCTAGCTAACATTTGTCATAGGTACTGCACATGGTTTTATTCCCTGAGTTTATGCACAAGATACACATGTGCATGTCTACAACCTCTACAGTGCAGTATGTCCTTAAAAGCCTGTCTCAGAGATTGACTAGATTATTAATATTCCTTACTGGAAAACAAGTTTTTCTTTGTATATATAGAGAATATTCCTGAACTGGACTAGGAGATAAAAGAAAACATCCGATTCTTTCCCCAAGGACTACTAAGAATTGATCCACTCAAGCATTAAACCTATGACATAGTAAATTAAAGTCTATCTGTGAAGTGAGGATCTGTAGGATCTTGCACTTGTCATCTTAATCTCATACGTTCCTGAGATAATAAATGAAGGCAGGGATACAAGATGCTTGAAGTCTAACCTACAAATATTGTACAGTATATTTCTTGCGTATTTCAAAAAGTCACTTCCCATCCCCATAATGTTTGTAGAAGAACTGAAAAGAACCAAAAATCCACCTGCCCTCACCCTGTTGAAGTACGTCACCAAGCTTTTTTATCACTCTCTCCCTCCATGTCTTTTTAATATAGGTAGATTGCTTTCAGATTTTAAAGAGTGTTGACACGCCATCCCCAATGCTTGAGTGTGCAGAAGTAAGTTATATAGCTTGCAGAGAGTTGCATCTGATCTTGTTATAGTTAGCCCGCCTAAGATGCTTTGGTAAACTCTTGAAGTACCAGGTTACTGCCAATGGCATGCCCATCTCCAGAATATTGTCCTCTAGTGCTGAATATATGGGCAGTTCAACTTGATATATGCAGAACAGTTGATTCAAAGTAAAAACATTAGTATACAAAAGCCCAGTCAGGTATATCCAGCACCATAAAATTGGTTGAGGTTCTTACCACACACATTGCTCCACCCATTTTAGATTTCTCTGTCCCACATGAACTTTGAATGCAATTTAGAGCTTTCAAAACTCAAGCTGTTAAAGTTGCAAAACAGAAATATGTTGGAAGAGAGAGTAATATGCACAATAAACATTTTTATTTGAGCTACACTACCTAATAGGAATATCTTATATCTCCTCTAGCTAACCCACATGTAGAATTTGTCCCATTGCCATAAAAGGTTGATTTCAGACTAAGGGCATACTTCTTTGTGAAAAATAATATCTAGCTACTTGGGCCAAACTTTGAAGATGTACCCACACCCTCTCTCTTGTTTTCTTTCTTTTTTTTTGTAGTCCACCTTTGACATGCAGGTATTTGCACTACATCAATGCCTTATTGGCTATAAATGTATCTGTAGTACACTCAAAATATTTACCATCAACTTCCTCTGCATACAAGCAATTCCACTGACTCAACTTGCAGAGCCATTGCAGTGTAGTTCCCCTGACAGATATTCATCTCATTTTCAAATTATTGCCTTAATAGTAAATGGCAAAGAGTTAAATGGGCTCCACTCAACATATCACTTACAGATCCTTATTTTTGTAATATATTCCATAAACTCTGGTTCACTCACCGTTAAAGGGTCCATTCTCTGTTTTCCTAGTTTTCTTCTTCTTCCCTGCAAAGAACAATTCAACCGTCATCAGTTAACTGGGATTATATATCCAGTGACACTATTTTGTACTAACTCCTGTTACTAAACCCTTTGAGATTTTGCTGATGTATCTTAGTGATTCTACAAGTCCTGCAGGCAGAAAATATCTTCTTTTAGACTTTTTCATTCACTTTCTAAAAAACAGAATTTTTAGAAGAATATCATGCAGACAATTGATGCACTATGTAATGTATACTTAAGCAAATCTGGTATCATCTTATGAGATGCCCAACCTGTGAAATTACTAGTGTGTGGATTATCTTTAGGCACACAAATTAATTTTCCTATTTTAAACAAATAGGAAAGGTACCTCCCTAAACAAAAGTGATTTGTCCTATATTAAAATGCATGCCACCCCCCAGGTCAGCTGTTTTCACTTAGGTTTGTCCATATATTTCTCAATAAATTTTGCTTTAGAACAGGCCATGCCAGTATCTTCCTCCAAGGAGACCATATCAGTGCTGCCTATAGATTCCGGTAGCCAGTATCACACTTCTCCCTGTAGCACTCTGAAGGGATTCTGTTGTAGAACTGCTGCAGCAAGCAGTTGTCATGCCATTGTCTTCCTGGGTCCTGTCCCTGATTCCTCCTGCTGAAATACTAAAGCATCTGTTGTCAAAGGGCTACTGATCAATATCTTTGTATATTCAGAAGGCAACGATAAATCTGCCTGTACTGGCTATGCATTTGAAGTGATCAGTGGAATTTTTCAGTGCATATGACACTAGTACTCAGGGCCACAGATGGGCTATATCCAATACCACTTCTGACACAAGGTTCTCTTAAAAACTGTAGTGCAGCTTTCTGAGATAAAGATTTTTGCTATTTAGTTGACAGGATGACAGGGTACTTAAGCCTCATAGAGATGATGTTTTATAACAGAGGGAATTGAATGTAGTAAGTACTCTCCTATGTTTTAATGCCCCAGGATCAAAATCTTCATTAAAGCAGCCCAGAGTCTAGGCCATCTGAAAAGAACACTGCTCTTTTGCAGTAAACAAGAGCCTCTTTTATACTAAAATTTCAAAGCTTGAAGATACCAGGATGTTGTGCAAAACCCAGGTGACTGGGACATTTCACAGTCTAATGACATTGTTAAATCAGAGTCATGTGGAATCTGCAGAGCCTGCTGCATCTGAAAATCAATGTAGGTATGTACATTTCCCAACTCGGTCTTTCCCTAGACCTACCTACAGCATGTTGGTTATATGGTCAATGGCAATTCTCTTGGTCTTGTTCTTTTTCTTTCAAGCGTGACAGTTCCTTGTGTGTTGCTAGCATTTCAGAGGAGATAACATATTTTGCTCTTGCATCTAACTTAAGAGCATTCTCTATAAAAGCCTCTGGTCCCTCAGATTTCTAAGCTCTGCTCAGTGTGAACATTATCCTGCTTTAATCACTGAGATGTCTTGGAGAATTCATACTAATTTATCCATTAGTCTGTCTAGTCTCTCACTTTGTACTGTTGAGAATGTCCCACCATGCTATCCATGCCACCCAGAGTAATCACTGGACCAAATGTCTTAACTGCTGTACCAAGATTCTGAATACTGTAGGCACAACATGGGTGATTGTTCTCAATGGAGTACACAGTTAAATAGCTAACTGGGCAGATTCAAGTCCTTAAGAGAAAATTAGAGGTAAACCACCAAGGTAACAGGACCGATCTCTGCTGCTCCTAGCTCGAACAGGGCACAATCCACACAGTGGGTCTATTGATACTCCACCAACAGTAAAAACGTAGCGAAACACTATTGCGAAATACTGTTTATTCACCAAGGCACAATTGCTTCCTGCACACAGTACAAACATAAACTAATAGAACAGGTTTAGCGCTTTCATCTGTCCGTAACAGACTTCCTCAGAACCTACAAATTACAAAAATGATTCCACTCAAACAAATTTTGGCGCCAAATCTTTCAAATAAAGTTAATTAATTAAAAAACTTCATTATATACATTGTATCATTTTAAAAATGTGTTTTTAAAAAAGGTTATTTAAAAACATTTCTATTAATTCTGTGAATATTCAAAATTAAATTATATATATGAATAATGCATTTCTATTGTATAATGCCCTTGACACAGATGAAGTTAACAATAATTGTTATCTCACTACTTAAATATTTAACTATGTAAAAATAATAACTAAAAATTACTCCCCTAATGTCAAAAATGGTTTTAAACTAATGTACTCGTTCAGTCCGGGGTACGTAGTGGCATCAAGACAAATTTGCCATTTGCTTTCCATGGCACCTAACCTCGCTTTCCAATTGCCACTACCTATTGATCTATCTACTAGTTCTAGGATAGCAAACTTGAATGTGTGCTCTATACCTTTATCTTTAACATGTTTGCTAAGTGCATTTTTATCATCTCCCTTCTTAATTTTATAAATGTGTTCATATATACGGGTTTTTAATTTTCTCTCTGTTTTGCCTATATAATATGCAGAACAGAATGAACACATTTTTTCAGTTTTATCAGTTCATCTGAACAGCTAGTTAAAGCTTCTGTTTTCCAATCTTTTGTTATATGAGTTGATATATTCCCTCAGTGTTTCATTTATTTTAATTACCTCTGAGTGGATTTGATACATTTTCCCTCTAAATTATGGAAGCCATCTCTTGAACTAAAAGCTGAACCTTGAATAGCTTTTTGCTGAACGAATGAATCCTTCCCCACTGTTTCCCTTCACCTTTTCTAGTTGATGTCTTTCAACTGTTCCAAATTTCTTCTTTGCTAGCATCCAGGCAGAGTACTTGCTAGCCAGTAACTGAACTTTACCCACAGAATAGTTTCAACAGCACTCCTTTTTCTCAGTTTCTGTTTTCACACTAGGAGAACTGAAGTTAAGCTGTTGATCAGTGTGCAGCCATCTTGGATTTCCCAGTTGCTTAATTCTGGATATAATCCTTAGATAAAATATAAAGACTTAATATCTGCCAATGCTTTGTCCTACAGTGTCACAGGAATAACACAAGTGTAATCACCTATGCTGTAAATGCCCTTCTATTTCTGCATTAAAAAAATCAATGGAAACAAATAAGCAACTCAGAGGGATCAGTTGCAGTATATACCAGTCAGCTGTCACTCCACTTTTAGTTAGATTAATTTTAGTGGGCTCTGATACTGCCAGTTCAATTATTATTTCAGCAAGTCTCCAAAGCATTAAGACTTGAAGCCTGAGAAAGGAAAAGGTATAGCTGAATATTTCCAGCTTAATGAACCACTATGAACCACTCCCAGACAAAGCACATCTTAGAAGAAATACATACTCAGAAAACAAAAAGGGCTTGTACCAAGCACTAGGGAAATTCTGGTCCCAAAAAAACACATGCTAAGCCTGCCCCACTAATAAAAAAGTGAGCTGGATGAGAAAAGTGGTTGCAGTTAAGAAAAAAAAAACACTATTGGAGCTCAAGTAATAGAACAAAAACCTATGCTCTACAGGATAAAATACAGCAGAATTAAGTGAGGACCTGGATGGAGTCCATCGTGTCTCATAAATCAATAGATAATTCACAGCTCATGAAAAAAGACAGTCTCAATATTACATATAGAACAGACAGACAAATTGATAAGGTACAAAAATTCCATGAGATGATAAACATGAATTTGTGCAAGAGTCCTCTGTCTTCTTAATAACTTTCCTAATAAAAAGGAAGTTTAGAGGCAAGCTAGTTTTTAATGATAACCTCTCTAATCAACAAGCTGAGATCTAAACCTAAGACAGTATTTTGCTCCAGGTGTATCACTCCTCAATGAATCTTAAATAAATAAATAATAGTAGCAAACTTAATTTTGGCTGGTTTGGTCCTGAGCAGCAAGAAGCTAATTAATACATTTCCACAAGTCTTATAAAAAGAATACCGCTTACTTCTCGACAGTTCTTCAAAATCCTTTACTGAAAACGCATTTCCTAAGGTTTGGAATATCTGATCATGTGAACTAAAAAAATACATAAAATAGGAAAGCTCTTGGGTAATAAATGAGCTTTACACTGATATTCATATCAAAAGTCTGAAAATTATGATTTTATACTGGATATTTAAGAAAATATTTCATTTGCCAAAATTTATTAGCATTATGATGAAACATGCAAGATGCAGTCACAATATCAGTATGATGGGAAGTAATAGCCAAGGAATTGTTATGGCTAGGCTTATATAGGCCCTAGGGCCGATAGCCTAGTACCAACCTATGAACACTGCTCACTCATTTAAAAAGTTTCCAATTATGTATGTCAAGAGTGGGTAACATATTACTTTCTGCAATGTTGCAAAACCTATGTAAATCATGCATATACTTTTTCAATTTTTCAAAACAATCTACAAAACTTAGCATACTAGATAGCAAGTATCGGTAGCAATACTATATTGCTTTTATGTTTTGCATAAGATCACACCATTTAAACATGTGTAAGTCACACATTAAGAAATTAATGTATATAGTATGAACATATAAGAGTCATGACTGCTGTACCACAGAAGCATTTATACACAAAATGCCTTCACATTATTACATTTCTATGACATTTTTACTAGCACCCAAAATTACATCACTCCATTTTTGCATTATTAATGTAAATATGGAACATTTCACATTGTTTATAACTCTATGCAAATATACCTCAACTCCAGTTCTGTACATCCCATGTTGATCATTTCAGTATGCATGCTTAGTAAATCATTTCGTCTTGTAGATGACACCTTCATGCCTTAATCTTTTGTTTTAGGTATGTATCTTTAGCAGGACTTTAGAAATTACATTTCGAAAATACTGACTTATATACTCAGTTCAGATATACAAGAAAGTCACCTGTAAAGTTGTGCTCACTCTCACATGACACACAGGAACATTGCTTTCCTTATGAGGACAGTCTTGTAGGAAGCAGCGAGCCAAGTGCATGCTTATCGTGTAGACTAGTTGTAAACTAGTGATCACAATAAAAATGTCTTTAAGGGTGCAGCTGAAAGGCATTGATCAGATACATGCATCAGTTGTTTGAACACAGAAAAGTAAGGGTAAAATCAGCATGTGTGTTGATAGAAGGAAAAAGAGAGAAAAGTGAACGTTGTTCCAGATACCAACACATTGGAGTTCAGGAGGTTGGGATATAAATCAGCAGTACTTACTTATCACTTCGCCATTTTACTCTGATGGCTCACTTATAAAGCTTCAGCAAACACAGATAGGAGGGATGAAAGGAAGATTTAGGACTACAGCTAGGTAGAACCAAGTCAATCAACTCTAATTCCATGAACGTTGAAATAATTCATCAAAGCAGCAGCAGAAAATCCTCTCTCCTTGAATTTAAGTATGGCTTTGAAAGTGGCTTTAGTAGTGAAATTCTATTTAGCAAGCAAGATTTTGTTAAAAATTTCAAAAAGTGAAAAAAAAAACATTTTGACTGTAGGCCTCAAGTTTCTTAGTATCAGAATAATTTCATGATGTTTAGGAATAAATTTCTTTGTCATAATTAAATACAACTATCAAATATTTTTTCAGCAGTGGATAGCCATGGTTAAATTAAATGTTACTTAAGCAGTCTGATTAGCAAAGGTATTAAGCAGTGGTTAACCTGTTGAATACTAAAGAATATCCTTTTTTAACTGGTCAGAATAAAGCAAGTGGTGTGCAACAACACAATTAAAAGGAATTTCCTTTCATGTGCTACCTACAAGCCAAACAATGGTCACTATAAGAACCAAAATTCACAAAAGTTCTGATTTAAGGTGCTTTAGGTTATACAGTTTTAATTTAAAGAAAATATAATTTAATGATTGTATGTTTCCCTAATCATGAAATATTAAATTCACTTACGGAAAAAATTACAAAATTCCTTGTGAAAATAAAGCATATAACCATTAGCAGAAAAAAAAACAGAAAATAGTACTAAAACTTTACTAAAAGAACATAGAAAATACCTATTATTATTTGAGTTATGTTTAGATTAGCAAAACAATCAAATTTTAAAAATAATCACAGGTGTACGTTTTTTGCAATTATATCTTCCAAAACTAAGTATATTGATAAATAACCAAAGTCATCATCGTCTAACCAATTTATAGATTAAAAAGAACAGTTAATTCTGTTAACTTAAGAATTATACAGTAATAAAGATCTCCTATTTAACTCCCTCATACAAACTGAGCTCAGGAAGCTTCTAAGGGTTGGATCCTCTGCATCTTGACAAAACCATGTTACAGCCCCATAGCATAGACAAGTATTCATCACTCTAGAACTGTATACTTAAGTACAAATGGGAAAACATTCAGCACAATAAAGTCAAAATAAAATTTTGAACTCTAAAAAACAGTTTAAGAGATAAATTAATCTGTACTTTACAGATATCTAAACAATAGCATTAGCTGTCAGTAGTAATCTACAATTAATAATCTGCCAATAATCTACAAAATTGCTCTTCAATTATGGATAATTACTAAATCACATGAGTCCTTGTAGTGATTAGGTGAAAAAATACTCAATTCAGTGAAGGAAACATTTTAAAATAAACTGCTGAGATATCAAACAGGAGAAAATTTAAACACAAACAAGCATGGAAGCCTTAAGATGCAATATTAGCAATGGCTAACTTAGGAACTAACTGCAACCACTGCCAAGGTAATAGGTTGCATACAGACACAAAATTATGCAACATATCTTTTGTGGCTTAACCATGTGAGCAAATCTGAGCATTTTGTCTTATCTGGCAAAAAAAAAATAAAAAATCTGAAGAAAACAAAATAAGTGTATCATGCTTCCACAAAATCAGACTGTATGGAATACATCCATATGTTGCCCTCTGTGGGATAACTGCCTGCTAAAATATATTGTATATAAAACTAAATTTAGTGCAATTAAGCTGAACGGGTAAAACACTGGTTAATAAATAAAATGCAAAATGAGGTGGCTAAAAGCAGTGAAATATAATTTAATACCAGGTAAGCACTTTCACATCAAACGATGCTTCCTCAGACCATTTCAAAACATTCATCACACTCTCTCTCTCTCTCTATATATATATATATATATATATATATATATATATATATATGAATGAAACAGTTCATCAATTAAACAATCAATTAGAGCAATCAAGATCGTAAAGTCAACTCATATCTCCAACTCGAAGTAGTATCTCATATATACACATCTATACATAAAAATCGCATCTATCCATATAAAGACAGTAATATATATATATATATATATATATATATATATATATATATATATATATATATATATATATATATATATATATAAACACACATACATATAAATGCATGCTAGCTGCATATATAAGAAAAATTACTAAATATAGCACATACAATTCATCTAATGTATATATAAAATGCATATATCATCTCAAGGGTCTAGCTTTTAAGTGTGGTTTAATGGAAGTCCTGTCATTAAGACCAGGGATTCTGTCTGCTTCCAATTCCAAAATCCACCTTAATTCACTTTGTTCTGTTGAAGTCTTCAAATCTCCTAATCTTAAACTAGATCTCAAATATTCTACTACTCTAAAACTGAATCTATGTGTGTTATTAAACATGGCTGAGTGTTTAGCAAGTGCACTTATTTCTAAATCATGGTTTCTTATAGCTGCCAGATGTTCTCTAACTCATTCCCTCAACATCCTATCTGTCATCCCTACATAAAAAGAGGTACATAAATTGCAAGTAGCTAAGTAGATTACATTCTTGGTTGCACAATTAGCAGAGACTCTAAACTTATAACCCTTATTGGTCTTGGGATGTATAAACTCATTATCTAATGCTAGCACTTCACAGATGTCACAGCTTCCACATTTTTGATTGTTTTTTTGAGTCACATTATAACTAAAGAATTACTTGATTACTTTATAGTGATTTATCCCTTAGTACCTATAATTCAAGGTCAACCCAAAATACACAAACATAGTACAGAACCACCTTAAAGTCCAATAGTGGCAGGCTAAGGATGGAAATGAAGAAATGATTTTTCTCTGCAGGGTAGAGCAGGAACTTAGGAATTGAAAAGTTTTTTAGATAAAGCTCCAGCAGTGTTGAAGGATACGGAGATGTTCTTACAAACATTAGAAGATTGTATTAGTAACTATGATTTAAAGGAAGACAATGTTGTGTTTGTTACATTAGATATCAATACATTATTTACCATTATACCTAATGACTATGGGGTGGAATCGATTAGAAGTTTTCTAATGAAATTTCATGTTTTGACTAATATGCAGGTTCAGGTAATTTGCATTTTAATCAAATTAATTTTGAAGTATGTGTTTTTATTTAATGAAGGCATATACAAGCAGCAGCAGGGTGTAACTATGGGCGCACCCTATGCTAACAGTTATGCCAATCTTGTATTAGTAGAGTGGGAGGACAATGTAATTTTTACTGAACATTCATATAAGGCCAATTTATTGCATTATAAGTGCTTTGTTGACATTTTTATTTTGTGGGAGTGCAATATAGATTCATTGAAGGAATTTATCAGATAGATGGAGAGTAACAGTACAAGTTTTAAATTTACCCTACACAGTTCTCATAAGCAAATAGATTTTTTCGGATATTATAGTTAAATTAAATGCAGATGGAAGCTGTTTAGCAAAGAATGTAGAAAAAATAACTTGAGTAGACATAGCATGCACCCCAATAGGAATTTTGGCAACATCCTTAAGAGTCAATTTCTACGTACATTGAGACTACACACCAATAACATGGATTATTATGAGGCAGCTGTTGATACACTGAGTGAAGTGTTTAGACAAAAAGGATATGCCACAAGGGAGTTAAATAGTAGACGGCAGGAGGTGCATGCCTTGAGAAGCACAGATGGGAAACCATATTTTAGAGGTAACAGGAAGCATGAAAAGAAAGGGAATCCCAATAGTCCTATAGATGTGGCTTTGTATTACAGTACAGCAGCAGTATACAATCTATATGTAATGTGGTTACAAACAACTGGCCTATATTAAAAATAGATGATAGGATGAATGAAATGGTGGGCGATGATCCAAAATTCATCTTCAGGAACAACACCTCATTGAATAGGGAGCTGTGTTATAAATCCTACTGTGGACAGACTAGGTTGAATATAAGGGAGAGTACTTTTCCCTGTAGGAGCTGTAAAGCTTGTAGTTTCATGTCAAGGGATAGACAATTTAAACATCCTGTTACAGACAAGCTTTATGAGTTTCACCTATATGCAAATTGTTGAACTGAGAATCTAGTGTATTTAGTCACATGTGTAGATTGTACATCTTTCTACATAGGCAAGACTACCCAGAAGATCAAAGAGTGAGTATTGCAACACTTGGGTGATATAAGGAATAAAAAGATATTGAATACTCTTTACAAGCACGTTAAGGACAATGAGGGCCATTTCTTTAAATTCACAGTGGTAGCTATTGTTTACAATGACCCCGGGGAGGTGATTTAAATAACAAAGTGAAATATAAGGAGATTAATTGGATAGCTGCTTTACAGGCACACAGACCACCTGGCCTGAACTACACTATACCTTTAAAGCCAGCTTTGAAAGCTAGACCTCTGTATTATTAATGATAATGTATGTGATTGGCTAAATGCATTTTTTTTTAATATTAGGATGGTTACTTTTATTTTCTGTACTAGGATATGAGGAAGCATTGTTGCGAAAGCACTTATCCTGTGGTTATTCTGGTGTTTTATTAAAGAAGATTTTTACCTACATGAGAGTTTGAATTTCTATGCCTGAACCCTTGTTGGATGCACTGAGCTACTGTGGACTTATGATTATTTTGGTTACAGTGAATCCTTTATTCGTTGGACTGGTTATCCTTGTTGCTTTCCATTTGAAATGTCAATCCCTTAGTCTTTACCCAAAGCACATGCCCATAGATGTGGATAAGGATACAAACTGATTGATAAATTGAAAACACTGTCCCATATCCAAGCTCTTGCCTTGGCACTTCATTCTGGAAGAACTCATTGTCCTCATCTGCCTTATACATATATATATATATATATATACATACATATATATATATATATATATATATATATATATATATATATATATATATGTGTGTGTGTGTGTGTGTGTGTATATATATATATATATATATATATATATATATATATATTATTAACTTAACAGAAACAGCTGAAGTGAGGTGGATCCTGAGGTTAGGTGCACAGTATGGGCATGGTCTAAATGAATCTGTACCTCTAAAACCTATTTTGCAGGCAAGACCACTTAGGTAATAGTTTTATTACTTGCTTAATTGTTTAATTGATTGATTGTTTTACTTAGTTTTTAAGCAAAGTCTGTTAGTATGCATTTACGTCTGAGGAAGCGGACAGGCAGTCCGTGAAAGCGCTTACGTTTTGTTCCTTGTGTCAGTATTAAATTTTGTTTTTATACTGTGGAAGCGGATTTGGTTTCTTTATTTGAGATCCAGTTACATTACCAACACTGCTGACTGTTTGCCTGTGGGTTTTTGGTTTCTTCTACACAATTTGGGCAACTTGGTTTTCGTCGTATATATGTATGTATATATATATATGTATATGTATGTATATATATATATATATATATACTAATATCCCTGCTCTCCATTTTATATACCTATTTACTGGTAATGCACACTTTCAATTATTTCTTTTTCTTTCAACTTTACATATTCCTATCTCTATATATGTACGTGTGTAGAGATTTTATAAATATATATATATATATATATATATATATATATATATACATACACACACAATATAGATATATATATATATATATATATCTACACACATACATATATAGAGATAGGAATATGTAAAGTTGAAAGAAAAATAAATAATTGAAAGTGTGTATTATCAGTAAATGGGTATATAAAATGGAGAGTAGGGATATTAGTGCAAAAATTAATATGGATGCAATTATTTTGTAAGATTTAAGGATTACGTAAGAACAAAAGGTTACAGACAGAAAATATGGTGAGGTTAAATTGTTTGAATATAGGGATAGGAACATGTTCAGGTATAGCATATTATGCAAACCATTAATAAATGTTTTTGATTTTCCATTAGTTGTAATGGGGAAAATAACTTCTAGATATGAGAGATGGAAGTATCAAGTATATAGGCTTTTATAATTTATATCTGACAAAAAGGAGAAGATATGTTCAAAAAATTATTAGAATATGTTAAGTGCAAAGGATGTGCGGAGATATTAAGTGATTTGAATTGTAATGTTGTTGTTGCATCTTTGGGCTTATCCCAGTTAGGGGTCGCCACAGCGGAACTCCGGTCCACTAATGTTTGGTAGTGGATTTTTACGTGCCACGTTACCAGCCCTGATGCACAACCTTCAACGAAGGCACGCCCATTAACGTATGCCTCCACACAGAAAACGCTCTAGCTGAGAATTGAATGGGACAACGTCTTGCTGTGAGGCGACAACGCTACCACAGCACCACTATCACGGGTAATATAGAAAAAAAACAGAGCTGAGATGCAAAAATAATGCTGTAAGTGAAAAAAAGTTGTAGACACATATATGGGATAGTAAAGAAAGGATGTATAAAAAGCACTTTCAAGACAGAAATTGTCAATTGTATTATTGTAAGAGTTTAAACATAATAAAATAAAGAATAAAATGCATAGTATTTGCTGATTATTTAGCAATTTGGTTAGAAATTAAAGAGGTAAAAGAATACATAAAGTATAAAAACATAAATCAAAAACAACTAGATATAGGAGTACAGAGGTTTAAGCAATTATGGAAAGATCATATAGGAATGAGACTTTTTATTATAAGGACTGGACATCATGGTGGTTAAGTTTTAAAGACAAATATAAAAAATGTTATTTGGAAGAGCAATGTTTAGAAAGAGAAGTAGGAAAGAATAAATATAAAGTATATTAATATATATATATAGATATATATATATACATATATATATACATACATATATATATATATATATATATATATATATATATATATATATATATATATATATGTATATATATATATATATATGTACGCACTTTAACAGCAGTGATAAGTAATACATATTTTATGAGAGAAAAGGGAATACATGAAATGAATCAAGACAAATTTAAAAAGCATTTAAACAGATATTTACAAGGCAAAAAGTAGTGGTAGTACCATATGTGAGCTGTATAGTGAAAGAGAACAAAATAGTTAAGAAAGAGAATGTGAAATAGTGAAAAATCAACAATATATAATGAATACAGGGATACGTCATACAGAAGAAACAATTACTAGATGTAGGACATAGAAAAGATTGAAGTGGAATATTAAAAGTTTAACAGAATACAGTAACAAGGGATTAGAAAAAGATGCAACAATGATAGAATTGAATAATGTTTTAAGATTGGTGAACTTAGAATCAGCTACAGGTCTGGATAGGATAGAATAACATATGTGTAGACCCGGCAGATTGGCAGAAGAAAGCTTTTGTACATGTGTTAAATGAATGGTTGAAAGAAAGATTTAGACAAGAATAATTATGTATGGGAGCTATGAAATTTATATGAAAAATGGGAGAAAAGTGATATTAGAAATTGGAGACTGTTTGCACTTAATACAAATTATAAAATATTCATGAAAATAATATAATTAAGATTGGAAAAGAAATTGTATAAAATATTGGAGCAGAAAATATTTGGAAAGAAAGGAAAAAGAACACAACAAATACTTTCAGTGGTAAGGGAAACTGTGCATATATGATATGATATACAGGAATGTAGATGCAAAAATTATGGCAGATGATTTTAAATAAAGCATGTACAAGATTCAACATGAAGTGTTATGAGATAAAATGAAAGAATATTAGATAAGTGAGAACATCCGAAAGATTCTTGAAACAGCCTATAAGAATAACGTAAAACTGTTACCAAATGGCTGGTTATATCAGAATATTGATATATGTAGTTGTATAAGGCAAGGATGCCCTGTGAGTAAATTTATATTATATATGTAACAGATGATATAGTATATAGTAGCATATCATTGAATGCTATAGGAAGGAGTATAAATAGAAATGAATAGAGGTTTAGGTAAAGAAGGCAAGACGGAAAATATTCAGTTTATTAAGAATGAAATACGATGCTTGGGTATAACTTTTGGAAATTATATGGTTAAAACAAAATGTAAAAGTTGTTGCACAAGAAAAAGATTTATTTAATAAATTTAGTTTTAGTAGGAAAAATACATATTTGGCAAAATAGATCATTGATAAGTGTGATAATGGCAGAAAATCTAAAACAATATGAGGGATGGTGGAAATATTCAAAGAGAAAGGAAAGCAATGAATGAGGAAATTTAACAATATCAATAGAAAAGAATACTGTGAAAAAATAAGGTTATATGAGACGAAAGAGAACAGGAAACCATGGTATACAAATACAATGATTAAGTATCATTATATTTATCCATGGAGAAAACAGTGAGGAATGAAAGATATAAGCATTAACATTTAGAATTAAATTGCGTAAAAAAATATGTACAATGTAAAGATTTTTAATGGATATTATCAATAAAAAATTGCCAGTGAAAGCAAAAAGGAAATATAAAAAGATAGAGGAGAGCATCTCTAATCATTGCAGCCAAGTAGAGACAAGAGAGCATGTTTTGTTGAAATGCAAAGGGTTAAATAAATTATGGGATAAGTTATCTGAAGAAAATTATTCACAAAGCATTAAGAGAATATGGGATATAAATATGGACATGATAGAATATGGTAATTATGGAAAAAGGAATTTGTTAAGACAATTGATAGTAAACTGTTTTACATAGCTTGGACTACATGGAACACAAGAATTAATGAGATAAAATATAATGGAAAATGGATATTAGCTGAGATATTGAAAAAATAAGATTTCTGCTGGGGGAAAAGAGTGGGTTTCTTAAAGTGAAGTGCATTGAAAAAATGATGGAAAAAGGTGATGTGTGAGCATTCTAATTTGTCTTGTAAATGTATAATATGTAAATATTGTAAATTGTTTAAATATTTCAAGTAATTTATTAAATAATTAATTGTTTAAATATTTCAAGTACTCAAATAAAAGTTCCCCATACTTTTTGGAGGTGCTAGATGGCACAGGAGGGCCCCTACAGCAGGAAGAACGAGGCTTAAAAGAAGCAGCAGTAAGGTGGAGGATGGATGCAGAAAATGAAAATTTGGAGGAAAATGCGTTTGATATGCAGTATCAGAATACAGATAAAGATCCTTATGCAGTGGATGAAGCAAATGGCCAGTGCTTAGTTGTCTCAGTGCAGAATGAAGTAAACAAATCTGTTTAAATGGTAAAGATAACCACTGTCATGAGGAAGGCTTGCAGATCTTCTGGTGAAAATATTACAGGAGTGTGATACAGTTGACAATTCTGCTCTTTCATGGGATAAGATGGGAGACTGCCACACTCAACACCGCTGAAAACAAATTACTCGTATGTGGAGAAGGAATCAGGTGAAGTGGCAGAAGATAATGGAGTAATTAAAACTTTTCAAAAAAGAGAAAAGCAATAGTGAGAAGAAGAAAACACTGACATTGGAAGAGACAGATATTATGTATGGGACAATCTGATAAATGTTATGAGTTTTAAAGCTCAAGAAATTTGGTGTTTTACATTCAGGGACAGGTACTCCTGGCTTAACATTTAAAACGGATACACTGATGAAAGCTCAATAAAATTTGGTGTTTTACATTCAGGGACAGGTACTCCTGGCTTAACATTTGAAACTGATACACTGATGAACGTTCAACAACTGGGAACAGAAAATACTTAATCAGGGGAACAGTTATTTTCTGGCAATAACTTAAATGTTAGAAAATGTCACATTGCAGTTTATTGTTGATAAATTGGAAGAAATGGAAGTTAAAAATGCATACAAGATTTGTGTGAAACTGATGACAAAATTGTGAAAGTTCGTGATGAGAGAAACTTATGGAATGTAGGGTAAATATTGGAAGCTGTTTTGAAATGTGAAAAAGAAAACGTGAAACTCTTGCCAAGTGTTATTTTTTGTGACTAGTCAAAAGAGAGAGACATTAAAATATACTTCTCAGTCTAAATCATGTTTTTTGTGTGTGTGTGGGGGGTTCTTGTTTAAGAATTATGGCAAGATACAGGCCTCCATTCCAAAGTACTTAGTCTCAGTTTAAGTAACAACTTACACCGACAGCAGGTCTTTTGGAATCTGACACTCATAGTGGGTATATTTATATATAGGTCTTACACTGAAGTAAGTCATTTACACCAGGACCACATCTTTTGGATTCATGGCAGACTTGCATTAAGAGCAGCTCTTATGGAATCAGGTCATTATGTAACCAATGTGGAAAAAAAGAACACAAGGCTAGTTTGTGTGTGTTAAAAAAGACACTTTTGGATGGATTGTTAAAAGCAAACAGTAAAAAAAAAAAAAAAAAAAAAATGGAAAGAAAACACCAAAGGGCAATAGGAGACTAGAACAGATAAAGTAGGTGAAGAAGAAACTGTAGGAGGAGAAAAATATGGAGGAGGAAAAGGAGAGAGATTGCACGCAGTACGAAAGTTCAGGAGACGGGATTCACAATAATATTTTCTGAAGTTCTAGACAGTGAAAATTTTGATTCTGAGGATAGAAGATTTGTACATAAACCCAGGAAAACAAATTCAATATGGGGAAAGAATAAAAATAAGAAAATGAAAATTCAAAAATATTTCCCATAAAAATATGGAAAGGCAACAGTTTTACAGTATATTAAATACTGTAAGAAGAATAGGGATACCGGCATTGTGTGCTAAATGTGATGGAGATATTTTTCTGTTAGAAGATGTAAGACTTCTGAAAAAATGAAGAAAGACTGCAAACAGAAAAACTGTGAGATGGAAATACAGTATGGAACTTATGATGTGAAAGCTGTTCTGCAGTGGCTGTTTTGTGTAAAACTACAGTAAAAATACAAGATATACTGCTGGCAAGGATGGGAAAGTTAATTGTTATGGATATGAGGTGGAGAGAACAGTTATAGAATTAAAACATTTCAGGCATATATAGCTGGTAAGGAAAGAGAAAATCTGGTTCATCAAATATTCGACTATGCAGTGTTTAACATGAAAATTATAATCGCAGGGGACTTTGATTATGATTTAAGGGGAAGATATTAAAAATACAGGAAGTGAAAATGTGGTAAATAAGCTTTGTGGAACAAAAGTCAATGGACTTCTAGAATGTGGGGGTAATTGGATCCAAAAGTGATTTTGTATTATCAAAAGGCTTGGGATAGCATATGGCAATCCACAAGCTTTTCTGATCATTTAGTAATTTAGATGGAGGTGATGGAAGGAAGAGTATTAATCAATCAGGAAATGTAGTAAAAGGAATAACTGAGAAATTATTGGATGGATGGAATTGTAAAGTGTCAAGTACTGTGTTTATGTAAGTATGTTATAACTAAGAACAACGTCTATAAAATTGGTCTGAGTGGTGGGCTGGATTTAAAGTGCTTTTTCAATGGCAGGATGAAGAAAGAAAGGAAGATAAAGGGAAGTATAGGAAAATGTAAGAAATGTATTAGAGAATTGAAAGAATAATACAAGAGCATTACCATATGCAAAAGAAAATATGTAAAAAAATTGAGAAAAACCTAAACAATCCCACATTTCTCCACTTTTCATAAGATTTAAGATGAAGCAAAAAAGCCATTAGAAATTCTACCTCTGTATACTGCCATTTACAACAATTTAAAATTACAAACTGTGCTGGACTGAAGTCAAAATTAGTACACAACACTCAGATTATCTTTCCTCCTCAATTAGGTATCCCTGTCAATATTTTAGTCAACACAGCTGCTTAAGGACTTTATCTCCACTTTTTTCTGCCTCTTACAGCAACAATTATTTGTAATCTTCTGCTAATTTCAATTACTGCTTAAAACCTCCAATTTTAAGAATTCATTTCATGTAATCATATCTAAAATTCCCAACAGAGGTCTATTTCCCTATCACCCATTTTAAACTCTCTACATTAAAAACAGCTTGAATGTTTACAGCCTATACCCTTACATATATATTAAGCTTTTATGCATCAAATTCCAGATGAATACTTATAATTCCTTTGCAACATCTACATCCCATCTCTTCCTGCACAGTGTCAACCAACTGTAAAAAAAATTAGTATTTTAATAAGAACTACAGGGTAATAGAAGCAAATCCTAGTCACATTTCCCACCCAGACTTTAAGATGTCACAAAATGTTATCATCCATCTAACTATGTTTCTAAATATGGATTACAGGCATGTTTGGGGAACAACTTTTCTCTAACTTATTGTTGTACACTACTGCATTCTTTGACTACACATTTTATCATATTAACACTATTTTTTTGCAGACATCTATCTTATTATACCTTATGATTAATGTTTTCATCTTCCTTCCTTAAGTCAGCTTCATTTTCCCTAATCAGCATTTTTTTTGTCATAATTGTTTTAAACTATTTGACTTCCTCTGGTCTTTATCTTTTAATAAAGAAAATTCCCATTGAATTATGGCTGTTAACACAAAGCTGCATGCAAATATAAAAATACCTGCTCTATAAATCTGGTTGTACAATTGACCTGTAAATATGCTTAAGTTAAAATGCATGCAATTCGAATTCAATTCGAATTCAGTTTGAGAAATTGTCTCCTTTTTCCTACTTCATATTTTCTTTTCTTCTTGTTCTTCTCTTATCTCATAAGGTATATGCTTAATCACAACAACTCACACTGAATTATACCTTTTTTCCCCTGAATATTAAAAGCATCTATGTATATAATGTAAATAATATTGGTTGATTGCTTTATTTTATGTTTATACTACCCTCAATGTATAACAACTGCTTACTGTGAGGATGTCTCACATCAATCTGTGCTGTTATGTATGCTATTTTAGTTTAATGAAAAGAATAAATAAAAATTATTGAAAAAACAAATGCATGCAATTCCTGTGCTTAGGCCAAGTCTAATACGTCATTAGACCAGCCTGCTTTCCCATACCACAAATGTTGCATAAATAAAATTAATTAAAACACAAACAAATGCAAATAATTCTTTCAGGTCAGAATTATGTTTACGAGACAAATATTTCAATTATTTGGTGAAGAGAAAATGCATGTGAAGAAACCTTTACAATTCCTGCTTAACTGGAATAAATGGTCTCTGTTATTTCAAACCCATAATTATGTTTTGAATTAAACCATGCATTGAAACTTTATCATCCTTGTGATTTTCAGAAAACAGGCCATTTAAGAGCCAACTCAACTGAGTAGGCCAAGGTCACTGCTTTTCAAACTGACAAGCATAGTAACAGTTCATAGTAGCACTGAGTAACTTCATAAATGCAAAGGAAAACAAAATATTTTTGTGCGTGTGAAAGATTTTATATTTCAACTAAGCTGAGCCCAAAATTGGTCAATATTTATAAGTGCATTATCCTGGTAAGAAAATATAAATAAATAAATACAAAAATACATACATAAATACCAGGTCTAGCTATTACAAGGCAAGTATACAGACTTTATATGTAAATTCACACAGCAACAAACTGCAAATTGAAAAATCTAACACATTATTTATGTTTAACTACATAACATTTACAGCTTCAATATAAATGTTTCCATTAAATAATAAAGCCACAGTACTACCAGTACAATGCAAAGGAAGCAACAACTATGAAGCTATAGTCTATGAGTAAATAATAAAATTATAATGGAAAATTATTTCAGGAAGTATATAGGCAGGTTACCATGCAGAGACACGAAAAAAAAAGTCAAAATTAGCAGTAAATTGCAAATAAGCATAATAAGTGCAAAATGAAGAGGTATTTCACATCAGCACAGAATGAACAACATTTTTCTCAAGGAGAATGCACAAAGACTGCAGTGAATTATGGAAACAGATGAGGCCTTTAACTACCTAAACACCATTTTGTGTTCAATCTCAGGTTTTGACATCACTAAATCCTTTGTAATACATTGCACTCAGAAAAGTCAATTATATCCTGGTTCAATGCTACTACAGTAAGAGACCAGTCAATGCTTTGTTAAGTAAACATGTTGCTAGGGTTCGATCTGCACTAAAAGCAGACAGTACTGACAAGTTAATATCAGCAATATGACATGAAGTACCTTCATTTGAACTCACATTTCTTGCTGTCTGCTAAAGTACACAAACTGCTTTGGGTGCAACTGCTTCTTAGACAGGGAATACGAAAGGCTGTCAACCACTTCCCCACTGCTGTACCAGCTTTCAAGGGTGGCACACCACATTGTGTGTGTGCATGTTTTATTTATTTTTTAAACTTTCTATTGACTATTTTGTCTACTACCACGTAGGTAAGCCCATTAGACTGAGACACATTACTCTGCCATAGAATGAGACTGGGAATTAACTTTTTTTTTTTTTTTTTTTTTTATATACAGTATTTCTTGTTTGATTATTATCTTCGTTTTGGTAAATGACCATATATCCCTACAGTGGTTGTGCAAGAAACAGGAAGTAAATACAAACATTATGTATGTTAACTTTCTCAGTACAGACCTTTCACTTCACTATTCGACATAGACTGCCAACAGCCATGCAAATGCATATGGTTTATCCCAGTCCCATATCCCTCCACATTCAGTAAAGATATATTTGTATATGTGTGTGCGAATATATATATATATATATATATATATATATATATATATATATATAAAAATAATAAACCGATGAGTACATGAAGATGAACTGATGAATATATATTATAACTTCATAAAAAGGAATGAATGACGACAACAGCAACCCTCTGAGTTACAAGCTTTCATTCCATTTAATGTGTAGGAACTTCATCAGATTAATTACAAATGTGAAAGGCATCAGGTTAAATAGTACTCCAAATTGTAAATAATCAGTAATCAAACAATGGCTAACAAGAATGCTTAATATTATACATAAGTAGGTAATGAGAGCTAGGAAGCTGATTCAATTAGGTGAAAGCAACATGAATATTCAAGGACTAAAGGATACTAAAGTTATTGCATCCATCTTAGGGCTCACCGTGTTAGTAGTTTCATTCAAACCAGGGGGACAGTCTGCTTTTAAATATAACTGCCATTTCAACTCCAAAACTCGCAGGAGATTGTTAGACTCCCCAAAGAAATCAGGAATTTGCTCCAACACAAAAAACTTAACCTTTTCAAAATTATTACAAACAATACTATGTTTGCCCAAGGCATTTGACCTATCTTTAGATCTAATGGCTGTGTTGTGCTCTTTTATTCTGTCACTTAGCCTACATGCAAGTCTTACCAATGTAAAAAATTTGACATGAGGAACATATAGCTGCATACACTACCAAGGAGCTGTTGCAGTTAAAATGTTTTTTTAAATAAATGGAAGTATTACAATGTGGGAAAACATAAGAATTCACTGTAAAAATATATTCATAGCATACACATTTACCACATTTGAACATCCCAATGGTATCTATTTTCAGTGCTTCAGACAAAAGAAACGTTTGATCTTGTTTCTCCAAAAAAGACTTAAAAGTTTTAGATTTCTGAAAGTAAACTTAGGAATAGACCCAATAAGTGGTTTCAAATTACTGTCACTTGTGATGATTCTCCAATTATTGTTAATAATGCTTCTAATTTGCTTCATATCCCTACATATGGGGAGTGAAAATCTTAAGGATCTGTTTGTGTCAGTGGATGGTTTAGGTGAAGTTATGAAACCCCATTTTAAAATAGGCTTGAATTTGATGTCTCATGGAATAAATCTCATTCCTAATGGAACAAACTAAATGAAGAGGGTAATTTCTTTGTACAAATAATCCAGTTAAAAAGTCACACGAGGCACCTAACAACAATTGCAGCGGTTTGTTGATTCCTTGTCCGATAGCATTGGTTTTCTCAAGTTTTGTTATTGCTGACAAGGGCTAATCTATTTCCTTCTTGGACACTACCTTAACCATAAATGAATCCTCTGGTGAACTTTCTTCAAATATCTTCAGAAAAGAAACATAACAATTGCCTGGACTTTGGGAGCCAGCACCCATTTTTTATAAAGAGGAATGTGGTCAAGGGACAGTTTGTGAGGCTTTCTAGATTAATTAGTGATGATGACACCTTTAACTCTGAGTGCGACTTTGAGAGCAAGTCATCACTGCCCTCTCAAAGGCATAAAATATAGTCTCCACTCAGGTATAATAGATAAATTCTCTCAACTAGGCATCAATCCATCTGTTACCAGATGGGTAGTAAACTGGCTGACTGACAGAATCCACCAAGTCAAAATAGGGGAGGCCACCTCAAGTAGTAGACTTGTAAAAGCAGTGTACCCCAGGGATCGGTCTTGGGACCTCTACTGTTTGGGATATACTTCTCGGAGGTGCAGGCCAAATCTAATGGGCTATGGCTGACCAAGTCTGTAGATGACTGCAAGCTGGGTACTGTCATCAATTCCCCTAGTGATGTGGACATCCTCCAAGAGGGTCTCACCCAAACAAATGCTGGTGCCAGAAACATGGCCTCAAACTGAATACCAAAAAATGCATCATCTCTTTTGGGGAGAATGATGTCCCCACAAATTATCACATTGATAAAACACTAAGCATGCAATCAGTCATGATGGACTTGGGCACCCAGGTTTATAGCAAATTGACTTTTGACCACCATATTGCCTCCTTTGTACGGAAAGCTTTCTACATGGCCCACCTCATTAGCAATGGTATCTCATCTGGGGACAAGGTGGTCATAGCATCTTTGTATTCTTTCCTTATAAGACCTATTACTGGGTACAATGCCCCTTTTGGCATGTACCTCACGAAGCACATGCAACAGCTGGAGAGACCACAGAGGTTTCTCACACAGAATCCAGAGCTTCAAACATCTACCCTATATAGATAGGCTAAAAGCCCTGCCCTTCTACTCAGTCTCCTACAGATTCCTCAGAGGTGACCTCTGTCTGGCATACAAAGTAATCTCAGACCATACCCTGATGGGACTGCTGCATATCCGGAAGTCACGCTCAGCTTGAGTAACCTGCACATGTGACCTCAACCTGGTCTGTGACATCAATAGGACTAGTTGGCTCCTGGATCCTTCCCCTTTCCAAAGGTAAGCTAGGGTAATCCAGCCAAATAACTAAGTTAACTGCAACAATAATCCATATGATGGAGACAGTACAGTTGTGTAAGTAAACTTAACATAACAGTTGATGTACAAATGATAACTGCTACAATAACCACTCCCTCCCTCTCATTTTTTTTAATTTTTTGGTGGTTTTTATGCCAAGGTGTGAATACCTTTATTTTTCTTCTTTTTCTTAACATTGCCTTAGTCTCCCCTCTCTTTTGGCATGAAAGCTCCAAGGAGCTTTGTGAACAAACCTGTTGTTTTAGTCAGCTTAGCTCAGTCTGCCTGTTCAGGCACATGGAAGGTGCACTGAAGCTTTGGAATCTGGCCAGCTATTATATCCTTGGCAGGATATAACCCATACAGCCAAGGCCACTGCAGCAGTGACCATTCGAATATCTACTGTTGCAGTAAGTTTAATTAACATCTATACTTAAATTGTATACTTACATTTTGTTCATGGATTTTTGTTGTATATTGTTCCATTCTTTCATTTCCACATCTGAGGCTTTTTGAAAGGGTGTGGATTTTCCACATTTTTTGGATGCAGCCTCTCCACATAAAGCAGGGTACCTCATTAAACGTCTTTAAGCGGAACCTGGTAACTCGATGGGGAAGAGAAAATACACTTCTGGGATTCCACCTGTGTCCCTGCTTGATAGGGGCATAGGGTGCTGACTTGTTGGAACAGGGCTAAATTCTTGGCTAGGCTTGTAAGGGCCTCAGGGCCAATAGCCTAGTAACTTCCTATGATCCTATGAATATGTTGGTAACAGTTAAGCAGTCCACTAAATGAAGATGATGGGATACATGAAGTACAGAAAAAATCTATTTGTAGTGTCACTATTAAAAGTAAGAGTTGGCACTATTGCATCCAACCTTCATGAATCAGACTCTGTAAAGGAAAGAAGTACTCACTGATTATACAAATACTATTATGTTATTTATTTAGTTTTTACCTTAAATTGACTCAGTAGTCTGCTTGGCAGATTCCATTTTCAGAGGAGGTCTAGCATGAAAAGCTACACAACAAAGAATTACACCCTACATTAATTTTTTAAATACACGACCAATTAACACAATATGGAATATAGAGGTAATAATCATTCAAAACCATCAACAAAATAAAGAAAAAAAGTATCAATAGGAGACGCTTGCAAAACAATTCTGAGTTTAAAAATAAAACAAGAATGTACAGCTAGATACAAAGCATATGTGCATTAGTATTAGGAGATCTAAGCAAATGTTCCCCATGACAGAAAACAGGGCTGAACTGGAGAGTGCATTAGTCATTGCATGTAAAAGGAAAATGAGAACAGTAAGGGAGAGAACAGTAAAAGGGGCAACAGCAGCCTTGAACAGGATGCTAGGGACAGTGTGAGCATGGCAAAACAAAGTAAGAGTGAAGCTGGAAAGTATACAGACAGTATAATGAAAGGAATTAACAGGAGGAAGAGGAGAACAAATCATGACAAGCAAAGGTTATCTGGATGCTATTCAACCCAATAAAGAGGATTTAGCTGGCGGAATGTGAATGGCATAAGGGGAGGGTAGGGGTGGTCCAGAGATGGAGAAAACTAGAGGTTTTGATATGATTACTTCTTATTGGAAGTGGTGCTACTGAATGAAAACATTTTTCTTTGGAGTTAGAACTCCAGCTTGATACCAGATACAATTTGTTTTTATTGTTAAAGTAAACTTTTCCATTTCTGTTAGGTTATTTCACTGCCTGGCAGCACAGGGAAAGAGCATTATATAACCGCAATTATTTTTACTTTTTTCTGTTGTGGTCAGTTTCTGTACCCTTGACCTAAGGTACAATTGATTTTGAAAGGATGCTCTAAAAGCATACGGAATATATAATGCATCGTATATTTACTTGCAAAACATGAGAATTTGCATCACCCAACAGTAGTGTGCTTCATGTTTTATGGTTGACATTTTGTCAAACTAATCTGGAAATTTTGTTGGGCGGCCACAGTGGTGCAACGGTTAGCGTTGCTGCCTCACAGCAAAAGGTTCTCTGGTTCAATTCTTGGCTGGGGTGCCTTCTGTTTGGAATCTGCATGTCCTCCTTGTGGTCGCGTGGGTTTCCTCGAGGTGCTCAGGTTTCCTCCCACATCCCAAAGACATGTGGTAGGTGAATTGGACACTCTAAATTGGCCCTAGGTGTGTGTGCGTGTGTGTGCCTTCTGTGAAAGGTTGGACACCGGGCTGGCAACTCGACACCGTAAAACACCACTGCCAATCATGAGCGGACAGATGATCTACTGTGGTGACCCCTAACCGGGAGAAGCCGAAAGAAGAATCATCTGGAAATTTTGTTATAATTCTGTTCCTACTTTAAAGTGCTGGGAGCTGCTTAGATTTTAAATATAGGACTAGGATACAAAAGGATAGATAGCAAAAATATGTAGGCTGTGATTAAACAGCATATTAGTAAGGAACACATTTATGCAATATAATAATCCCAACTTTTTAATTTATTTCATTTTTTTGTTTCAATTGTATGAATATGTTCGTCAACTTTTGTTTGATAACTGAAGGCAACTTTCAAGAGTTTTGTATTGTTCATTATTTGATACTCATAGTACACTTCAGTAGAATAAAAAACTTGGGGATAAGGTTCTGAGTTTTTTTAGCTGGAGAACAACATGTTCTTGAAATTTGCTGTCTTCAGAAGACAGCCGGGGTTATGACAGCAAATGAAGTTTACTGATAAATTATTTCCTGTAATCTTTTGGCCACATATATATGGGTTGATTCTTCAATATGCTGTACATGTTGATATGAGCATGAATCTGTGTGCATATTATTGGAAGAGAATATGAATATCAAAATACTTAAATACGTATATTGCAGGACTCCAAATATGATTTATGCTAGTATAAAGTATCATACCAATTTGGTGACTGGCTGTATTCTATAATGCCCCAGTTGAAACCCCATATCTTCTTGATTCTCACTTAGATTTTGAAGCAAAGTAGGAGAGTCTATATAAAGTGACTTGGTTAAGTGTAGAAAGAGAGATTCCAATTTCTGAGTTTTTTTTAATGTATTATAATAGCAGTAAATGCCAGCAATGTTGCACCATTCCTGAAGTTTATGTCAGGAAACAGGCTAGAGAAAGGGGATTTCCAAGTAAACAGTGATTTGTCTTTGGATATACTACTGTAAAGTTTTACAGAAAGAAATTAAAGTAGTATGAGGCCAATAGGTGGATAACTCGAACAATGCATTTTCCTTATAAAGAAAGACTACAATGGATTTTTAGTGATTAGGAATGTTGATATACTGTAAAAAAAGCAATTGATTGACTTAGATTCAGATTAAAGGAATTTTTGTCAGTTGTAACTTTGAGGTAGGGAGCAATGGGAGCGGATCTGAGATTAACACAAAATTTAAAAAATAAAAACAGACATGCTGGTAAACACATTGAAGAGTGCAAGTCAAAATGCAAGTTTTACTTTTTAGCTAGTTCTTACTGAATTTAGTTGGCATAGCTAATACATTGGAGAATGGGGTATTACTAGGCTTTTTTTTTCTTTTTTACCAAGACACAAACTGGTTGGTATTGGTCCAAATTGTTCTTTAGGTTTAAGCACTCACTTTGTTAGTTAATGAAAAAGTTTTTTCATGTTAAAGAATAAGGGCAATTTTACGGTCCTTAATAAAGTTGTGAGTATGGTTTGTGTAGGTAAACATTTTTCCAAGCCACATCTTATTTGTGTATTAATGACTTGATCTCCTATAGGATTGTAAGTCCTGGTTATTTCTTTTTTTTTTCCATCTTAATCTAACGTAGGTAAGTTATTTAGCATACTTAAAGATATTTTAAAAGTATTAGCACCATCTAGTATAAGACACCAAAAAAGAGGGAGTCAAACTGTTAGAACAAAGTTATAAAATATGATAATTAAAATGTTGATATTTTTAGTCCATCAATACAATTAGAGTTTGAATCTCCTTATTCCACTTCCAAGCAGCAATGACACGAGGTGATTACTAATGTAGTCAGACATTTCACATGCTTCTACTATTTTATAAGTGTGACTAGACATGTTGTCAATCAAGAACAGCAAATTTACCATTGGTTTAGTCAGTTTGCAATATACACAAGCCAGACTAAATTAAACAGATTTTTGGAGAGAGGCAAGTAGAAGTTACATAATGTGGTTTAGCATGTAGAAGTTCTAAAATGATCATTTTTGCATTTACACAGCTTCTTTTACAGTTTCAATACAACAGTTTTGTATAATGTCACTATCATAATCTGCAGCAGTGTGAACTATAATCCATTTAAATGTCAAGTGCATCTGCAAAAATGATTGGGACATTAGAAACAGTAGCGCACTGCTGTCACTTTACCAGTCTAGAGAAGCTCAGATTCATTACCAATATAATCTGTTGGCTACCCATTTTTTTCTAACAGAATGCATCAGCAACATGTGCAACCTTCATTTCTTGAAGTGGTCACCCTCAATGTTTGTGTATCTTACAGATGTTAGGGAATGTTTATGGATAACTCTGTTTTCAATTTCAATAAATTTTAATGATGACCTACCCCATTTAAAATGTTATTTTGGATCTGGTAACATCTTTGTTAATTAAGAAGCAAAGGAGGAAGGTGCCCACCATACTAGAAGAACCAAACCCTCAAAAGGCACCACATCCCAGGCAGAGCTCAGACTACAAAAAATATGAAGGCAGGCACCAGGGGAACATTTATTGTAAATTAGGATTAACTCTTAACTTGTTCACTGCATTTTCAGCACAGACTTCTTAAGATAAACAATCAAAGCAAAAATCATACCATTTTAAATCTAACAAACAAAAAAATCAATTTTCTATAATGATTTTTTATAATATAATTGTGTTAAAATTTCATTATGTTAAAATTATATAAAAAATATACACAACAAAATTATGCCCTGGTAGATCAGCAAAAATATTTAGAGTTTATTTTGGATGTCATTTTATCATTTAAAACACATAATGAAATAAAGAGGCTAAGGGAACAGTCACAGTAGCAGCAATGCATCAGTGACACTATCAGCTTCTGGAAAATGAGTTGGCAGATAACATATTTAGTATATATATGTAGGTCTACTTCAAAACATCCACCCTCCAAAACACCCCCCGTGTGCTGCCCGTAAATTAAATATACCAACTCCGAGATCGCACTACAGTGGGAAAAAGTTAATTTCCTAACGCCACTGTATCAAGCCCCCCCTGCAGAAATGTAGTAAAAAGTGTATTTGGTTGGTTGGTGTCATTATATGTAGAGGGGATGTTATTTTCATGTGATTTGTAGTGTTCGATATTATGATGCACCTTTTAGATGTTGTGGGTTTTAGATGTTCTGGTCTCGATGTCATGAAATTAGATGTTATGGGTTTTAGATGGTTTTGAAGGGGACCCATATGTGTGTGTGTGTGTGTGTGTGTGTGTGTGTGTGTGTGTGTGTGTGTGTGTGTGTGTGTGTGTGTGTGTGTGTGTGTTTGCTCCCTTGATAATATGATATCCAGATATATCCTCTTACCAGACAGGTCCTTCTTTTTCAGAGAAGAATTTAATAAAAATAATTTTACTTTGTTATACCAGAGTGCTGAGGAATAAGGATATTATACTGCCACTAGGGAAGCTATGTTAATTATTAGTTTGGTAACAAAATAAATTAGAAGCATGAGTTAACACAGCGTATATCAAATTACACTTTATGTGTTTAATATAGTTGCTCTTCATCTATTGCTACTAATGAACCAGTACACAATGTTAAGACAACCTGAGATCTGATTATTGCTATATAATGCTCAAGATATGGTTGAAACCAAACTATATACTCCCCGAAGGAAGAGGAGTTGGCATTAACTTCTAATGTTTACACCCTTCTAGCTAAAACTTAAGCTAGAGTTACTAATAAACCTTGAGGTAGCTACATCATTGTTAAATGTTTCATGAATTTATCAGGGGGGGGGGCAATTACTTAAATCTACAAAGCTAAATAATTATAGTTTAAGGAGTTTTGTACACGTGTCTCTTATTTGGTTTAATTACAATTATCGCTAAGTGCATCTCAAAATATATATATATATTTTTTATATTTTAGTGTTTGTTGAGGTGATGTTTAAAGCCTGTTTATTGTTAATATAGTTAGTAGAGATGAGAAGTATACAGGATGATGCAAGACTGGTGGGAAGTTTTATATATATATATTTTTTATAGTATAAAATTTTTGTAGTATTAGCAGTTAAACTTTTGTTAAAAATTTAATGTGGACTCTTACTAGCTTTATAGATTTGGAGATGATATATTACTTTATATGGTTATTTGTTCTAATATCAAGATGTCTAATTATAAACTATTAATGATATTAACAAGAACAGTTAAAGCAAAGAAAGCCCTAGGTCTAGATGGTACAATTCCAGAGTTACATTAATTAATTCCAGATAATATATTACATATTTATTATTCGAACAACTTAAATCTACTTCAAGTATCTCCCCTTTTTGGAGTTATTCTCTTGCATCTCCCATCCTTAAATAAGATAAAGATTCTAAACTTTGTTCTTATTATAGGACTTGTATCATTGCTAGATGTAGGTTACAAAATGTGTGCGTCTATCCTTGGAAAAAGATAAATATCATATTAATAAATGATGATCGTAGAAAAGTCTAATTATATTATCTTGAACTGAATACTTTAAATTGATACAAGGGAACAGAGGGTATGGACAAGCGAATTATCAGAATCAATTTAGGAGGGGGAGACAACAACAACAGTATTGGAGGTGATGAATGATACCAATGAAAGGGATGGGATGTATGAATGTACCATTGTGAAGAATCTTGAGTATGATTTCAGCATTTACAATTATAGTAGGACAACTGTGAGTACTGATTGGGCAGAACTGTTCTCAAAAAGGCTCAGCTTTGTGCCAACAACTGGTAGTGACATTGTCAATACTATTTTGGAGTTTAAATTATTCACTAGGAAGTTGAATTTGGAACTCTTTTTTTCACAAGAGGGGGCTGGACAATGCATGTTGCAGGGAAATCTAGGCCAAATAAATAGACCAAGTACTTTCATTCCCCCTATGCACCCAACAGTACAAATGTATGAGACCCTTTGTGAAAATAAATTCAGAAAAGTGGCTGCCAAAAACAATAACAAAAACCTTCTTGACAATAATGGGACCAATAATTTAACTAGGCAAGAAACTACACTGCTCCGTAATATTCTGGAGAATGATGAAATCAGGATTATGAAACCAGATAAGGGGGGAGGTATTGTTATCATGGATGTGTGTGATTACAATAGTAAAATGACTGACTTATTGTATAGTGACACATACATAGAGGTTTCCAAAAACGAGTTGAATATATCCCACAGGCGTATAGATTTGGACATTGAACAACTTTTACTCAATGAGCAAATTACTGTAGAAACTTCTAGATTCTTGGATACTAAGCATCCTAGGATTCCTACCATTTTTGAAATCCCTAAAATACATAAGAGTATATCTGACCCCCCCCCCTTACGACCGATTGTTGATGCAAAAGCTTCTAAAACCTTCAGTTTGGCTAAATATATTGACAACACTGTTAAGCATACCCTCGATAACAGAGACCTGGTGATCAAGGACTCCTGGGACTTTCTGTCTAAAGTCAAGAACAGTATGTACAACGAGGACTTGATCTTGGTCACCACTGACATCTGTGACCTCTTCTCATTAATACCCCATGATGCTGGACTAGAATGGTTCTATGACTATGTATGCTTAAACAGTACATTGAACCATGACACTATCCTTACTATCAGGTCCTGTATGGAAATGGTTCTGGACAACAATTTTATCACTTTTGAGGGGCATTTATTCAAGCAGGTGCAGTGGGTGGCAATGGGCGCATGTTGCGCACAGTCATTTGCTAACATTGTATTAGCACAGTGGGAAGACCTCTATGTAATGAACTCTGAATTCAAGGACATGTGGGTACTATATGGATGGTACCTGGATGATATGGTCTTATTTTGGCATGGGAGTGAAGATGACTTGAATAGGTTCTTCGTTTACATCAACACCACCACCAACTTTTTGAAATTTACCATGACCAAGGACCTTGACACCTTGAATTATCTGGATGTTACTATTAAGAAAGATCACTTTAAGGGTAGGTTTACTTCTCACCTTTATAGAAAACCTACCTAATCTAACTCTTTGTTGCATTTTGAGAGATGCCACCCTCTGCATCAGAAAAAATCCCTTGTCAAGGGTCAATATGTGAGATTGGCCAGAATGATGTCTGACCACGACGATTTTATTAAAGAATGTGATGTCCTAATGGGTATGTTGCAGAAAAGAGGTTACCCCTTTAACTTTGTCAATGACATAGCTAAAGAAGTCAAATCAAAAATAGCTGGGGGTATTTATTCTACACTCTTGGAGAAGCCTGAAGATTTGAATAGAACCTCTGGTTTGGTAAAAACACTAGGGCATATATGTCCTGCCCTTCACCAGGGATTTTTTTTAACATTAGAAGCATCATTTATGATTTTTGGACCATTTTTTGTTTGGATGAGAAGATCAACAAAAGATTGGGGGTAAAACCTCTTGTGGTTTACAAAAAGGGCACCTCCTTGAAAGGCCTGGTGGAGAGGAAAAAGTTAAAGGCAGGCCTAGGTGGAACTTTTAAATGTGGGAGGTGTGGACAATGCCCTTATATATTGGACACTGATTCCATTAGAGTCAGGAACTATGGTAAAATTCCTACTATTAAGAAGTGTTACTGTTACACCAAGGAGTGGTATATATTGCAACCTGTATGGTATGTGATGAGTACTATGTGGGGAAGACAATCAGAGCCCTCAGACAAAGAATATATCAACACAACTATGATATACTAAAAAACAAAGAAACCAATGCTTTATTTAAGCATATAAAGGTACATCCAACACATTTTCAAGTTTTTGTACTTGAACAAGTAGACCTGGGTCCACGAGGGGGGCCCGATGATGACTTCCTTGAATATTTAGAGCTCAAGTGGTAGATTAAATTAAATGCATGTCAACCACCTGGGCTCAATGACAAGTTATCCATTAGTTCTGTATTAAAACTAAAATCAGCTTTTTTTATGAGATTTTATTCAATATCTGTGTTTTAAATCATACTTCAATACACAATACATTAATGTCTATGTGGTTGATAGGTGGCAATTGGTGTGTTGTAGTGGGCAGTTACTGTGATTATGTGTTACTGTCTTTTTAAACTGCTCAATTATTTTACAGGAAATGATGTTTGCTTTGTCAACCAATGGCTGTAAGGGTTAGGGTATTTAAATATGGCATTTTCTGTTTGTTCTTGTTCTGATGAAGTCTTGTGATTTTAACGAAAGAGCTTAACTTTTTTCAATAAATTTTCTGGATTTAGTGCTGCAGTGTTCCTTTGGTGATCCTCTTCATATATTTTTACTTAAATTGATATAGCTAATAAAACAAAATAAAGTTTTGATTTAGATAAGCCTTTTCATTCTAATCAGTTGGCCTTACTTGTTTAAAGTGCTTAAAGAATATAATTTTTCCATATAATTTATAACCTTATAACAAACCTTTATGATACCTTATTCTCTTTTGTTAAAATCAATCCTTTTTTACCATATCTAGCTCCTTCAAAACCTTAAAAGACACTAAACAGGGATGCTGTTTGTCCCCTGCATTATTTGCTAAAGCTTTTAAACTTTTGCAAACATTAGATCTAATAATAAAATAAATGGATTTTCAACAGATAGTAATTATAGTTGTAACCTTTCACAGATATTTTGATAACTACTGGGGACATTAAATTGTCACTGGAACATATATCTCTATAGATTATTCTGAAAAAGTTTCAGGTTTAAAGTTGAATAATTGCAAAACAAACTTTGGTTATAGACAAAACATGATTAAATATTTAAATAAGATATTTGATTGGGATAATTCACAAATTGATTACCTTGAGGTTATTATTAGGCCTTCTGTAAAGGAATCGATTTTAAATTACAATAATTTAATGAATATAGTTACTAAGTTAGATAACTGGAATATATCCTTTCACAATGGAGGATTGACTCACTTTGCTAAAAATGGTAACTGACAAAAATCTTATTTTTTGCGCAGTCCTTGATGATTTTTTCCTCTAAAAAAATGTAAGAAGCTGAACTCTATTCTTACTAATTTTCTATGGTTCCCTTATAAATCAAGAAAATCTTTTGGTTGACATATTAATAGTTGGCAAGAGGTTGGTATAGGTTTCCCAAATATCGAATTCCATGCCAAATTTACACCTCCTAATATAATCTCATTATGGTTGAACTGTTTATATTAATCTAATTGGAAATCCATCCACTAATTATTTGCCTGTAATAGATGTTATGGATTCCCATTTGCAATTTGGAATAAATACATTTTATTGGATTTTGAAAGATTTGTCTATGAATGATAGGAATAAATTCTATTTCTTGTCCATTTATGGAATATATTATTCAAACTTCTAAAAGTTTTATGAATTCTAATTATATAGCTAAGTATTTACTGTTTTTATTATTCGCTATACCTAATACTTACAGTTGTTTACAGACATTTAGCACAAGTAAAATATCAGAACTTAAAGATATAGGTTTAATTTTCTGGCATCACTTTTTAAATGGAATAACGGATTTACTTCAGACCATCTACATGCTAATATTGTTTAGAGAAAATAATTGGTTAAATATAAAAAGCTGTAAAAATATATAAGGAATACAATTAAAATATCTATGAATTAAAAAAAAAAACAACATATCCCTAAGGTCTTGGAGTCTTTCCTAAAAATCAATAGTTATCTAAATAGTGATAAATCTTACTTGTCAGTAATGTATAGGATTTTAAGAGAGGATTTCACTTCTTCAGATCCATCTTTTTGGAATTACCTTTCTGAAATCAAGTTTAATTTCTCTGATATTGACGATTTTAATTCTAAAGTTTGGGGGGAAACTACATATTCTCCTTATTGAAAAATGTATACTTGGAAATGTATTCAGAGTTTTAACTCATCATTAAATTGAATTAATATATAAACTGGAAAAATTAATTGTTGAAGATGTAATGAAGATTCTGATGCAGATTTGCCTTCATTTGACATTAGAGTATAAAATTATTGCACCATTCAGGACTGAATTTAGAAATTTTGCTCAAGCATTGTGGACAGATAAGTATATTACAACTAATTCATTGGTCTTGTTTAATGCTGCTATTCCAGACGATCCCTAAGCTACAGGCACTTATTTGGTCCTGAGCAAAAGCAGTTACAAAAAAATTGGAAATGTAAAACTATTCTTAAGAGATGGACACCTTTATTAATTATAACATGTGACAGTTAAATTTACAAAAGTAATTAAACTATTAACAGATTAACATTAACAGACATTATACTTCATATATATTGCTATATATCATATAACCTAATCAAGATTACATAAATTATTCAATTCCTGCTCCTTTTTTTAAATAAAAAAATTAAACCATCACTTATGACATAAGCAATCATACATTTAGATAAATGAAAACAAACCACACCAACAAAATCCTAGTTGCAAGCATTATACATCACAAACCATAGTGAATTTATATGTTTGGCAAAAATGTTTCTAAAAAAGAACAGTCAATCATAAAAATGAAACTTACACATCAATATAGGTATTGGTTAAAATTAAGTGATTTACTAGAAATATTAAGGGTTGGATTTATTTTATCGTATTTTGTTATAGACCTTTGTAAACAGTTATGACTTATGTTTCTTATACAGATTTGTACTTTATAAAAATAAATATGTACAAATGTTTTTTTCAAGAAAAATGTTTTGAAAGGTAAGTGTGAAAAGTTCTGGGTATTCATAACAGTAACAGAATGGAGAGAGACTTACACAAACATGCTTTCTTCAGTCATACTGCATAAATTGCAATTAAACATGACAGTGAATTTTTAAATTCTTCAATGTTTTAGAAGCCTTTAGGCTATATGGGTTATGTCTTGCTTACATACAGTCAGCTTGTAAAAAGCTCTGCACTCTACCCACACTCACACTTACTCAGACTGTTAATTGGAAAGTCCTGAGGAGGGAAAATCAGCAGTCAGAGTGGAAAACCTTCAGGACTTTCTTGTATGCTTATCCTGAACTATTCAAACAAAAATTAACCACCAAATCATTTTCCCAACAAAAACTATATACGATAATAAGGGGAGAAGGGTGGGTGGAGCTACTGCTGCAGTGAGCCATTTATTCATCTACTGTTATGGGTAGTTGAAACTTGCACAACTGCACTACATTCATTATTCCCACTGCTAGCAGTAGCCTTTAGACTATATGGATCAATAACCAAAATCAATCCTACCATCAGGGGCGCAAGGATATTTTATTTATTTATTTATTTAACATTTGTTAACCAGGAAATCCAACTTGGAGCGAAGCCAATTTTCAGAGGAGGCCTGGGGAGAAATGCTCCAGATGCATGTCTTTGTATGTCTTTGATATGGATATAGTAGCCTAGGAAAATGGTCATAGCAAAGCCAGTTCTTTAACTTAAGAGAATCCGGTTTGTAATGCCTTGCAAGGCAAATAGAGTACCATGTAGATGCCTCTGGAATTCACCGCTTTCCAATATACTATCAAAAAGTTGACAAGCTCCTCTTAGTGCAAGCCTCGATACTGCCTGGAACTGAAATAACATGGTGGGCATGACAAAAATCAATAGCCAAGGGCAAAAATCTGGAAATAGTCTTATGGTTACCCTTTGTTTGTCTCAACATAAATAGATGGTCAGCTTTTCTAAATGACTTGATTCTGTCAGGATAGTACTTGGGCTGTATATGCATGTGAACATTATCTAGAATCCTCTGTCTCTGGTTGTGATGGCATAGAATATTGGGTATTGGGATACTGATGGCCTGATTCAAAGTAAACTTTGAAATAACCTTTGGCATGAATGAGGTACTTATTCTTAACATTCTGTGCCTACGGAAGGCCAAAAAGGTTTCAACCACCATGAGAGATTGCAGGTCAGATACTCTTCTTGCAGATGTCAAAGCAATGAGAACAACAGTTTTCCAAGTAATCTTAAATCTGCTTGATGAGCAGCTTAAAATGGAGATGTATTTAACTTCTCCTGCACAAAGTTAGGATCCCAGAAAGGAGCAACCTGTTTGCATGGTAGTTTTAGGTGCAGCACTCCTTTCAAAAAATATTTTGCTAAAAAGACAGAACACAGTCTTGGATCTAGGTGCATTCACGCTAAAATGGCTGCAAGATGTACCTAGATAGATTATAAAAGGTTAGTCACCAACTAGAAAATTTGTTACAGTTACAGATATGAGACTATTAAGCATCACGTTTTCATTCCCCTTTTAGTCAGAGGCATAGCTAGCTCAACCAGTGCTTCATGCCAAACAGTTGCCCTATGCAGCATGATTGAAAAAGCTAAGACTGTTCTCTGTTGCATACCACTTTCTCAGAGGCAATCTCTGTCTAACGTACAGAGCCATGTCCAACCCAGAATTGTTGAACATGCTCCATCTTAGCAAAACCAAATCTACTCGAGCTACATGCTCTAGGGATATAAACCTCAACACAACAATGAATAGAACATGCTAGAGGGATAGATTCCCTTTGCAGAGACTTCCCTTACTATGGAACAGGGTCCCGATCTACATAAGACAGAGCCCCTCACTATCACTCTTCAAGAGGAACCTTGATGAGTGGATGGGTAACAGAAAGTTCACACCGGGGATCACACCAACAGCACTACTAGATAGGGGCCAAGGGTACTAGCTGCTAGTACCAGGGTCTAGGGAACTACTAAAGGGGCGGTGAATACCACACAACGTGGCAGGGCTAATATATGCCTTCGGGCAGATAGCCCAGTACTAACCTATAAACCTATGCCGGTGCCATGAACTAGCACCGCATCCTCTTGGCTCTTCATGTCAAGAGCAAAACAGTCTGTTCCTTCTAATGACAAACCACCCAGGTGGCCAGATGCAGCCCACTCCTCCTGCCCCAGCAATTTAGGTTCCGTTTCTTTTCCCTGCCCCTCATTCCTCAAAATTTAGTGACAATAAAATAAATACAAGGATAAAGAAACAGAAATTATTTCTTTTTTGTTTTTAACTGTAGCAAACTATTTGCTACAAATGTAACAAACAGCTGTTATAGTTTATACCCAGACAGTATGGAGTGCTGGGGCTCTCTAGTTAAAAAAAAATTATTTCTTCTTTATACTGTAGTGAACTGTTTACTACAAATGTAGTAAATATTTGCTTCAGTTTATACCCTGTCTACATGGAGAACTATGGCATACATATTTTAGTATAAACGAATAACAAAAGAAAAAAAACACCTTTTTTAAACTTGACAACTACAGTTTAGGCCACACACAGTGCTACAGCACTCAGGTTTGAATGTGAATGCCAGACTTAGCCTTTAAAAGCAAATATTGATCTGGATAATGGATGGCCGATCACACCCTCAACATGTTGTGCCTATGCCAGATGCACCTCTTGTCCCCATCTGCAGTTTTTAGTACTTTATGCATGTTCTCTGAAGAGAGGTGCTTAAAATATATTAGAAGTGAATTTTCTAGGCAGTTAGATGAAGATGTTTGAGATATTATCAAACTTCTGTCTTGTGTGTACTCAGAGTTTCTGTTGAAGCATTTGGTAATTGCCCTTGGCCAATTCCATACAAAGGGAGAACCAATGCTGCCTGTACCAAGACTGGGTCAGCAGAAATATTTGTGGAGTCTGCTGAATCTTCTGAATTACCATATATAATTGTGTATTTGTATCTATCAGTGGAGAAGGTACAAATGCATAAAAACATTTGATCCATGGGAATGAAAGAGCACTGGTTTTACAGGATTGTTTCCAGGGAGTCCTGGAGCAGAATCTGTGGAGTTCTGTTTGGAAAGAAGGCAAACATATCCACTTGAGCCATTCCCCATGACTGAATTAATTCTTGGAAGACACCCCCATTGAAATTCAGCTTGTGATGGGCTGTCCTGATCCTGCTCAACTTGTCTGCTACTAAGTTTTGCTGTGATAGAATGCAGGATTTTTGAAGGGTTGAAGAGTGCTGAAGAGCCTGCGAAGACTGTACAGCCCTGTGGCCCTTTGCTTGTTGATGTACATTACTGTGCTGTTGTCAGTAACCCCTCTTACAGATCCTGAGGACCACAAATGGAGATATTTTAATGCATGGATCACAGCCAACAGCTCTTTGATACTTGCGTCATTTGGTATGTCTGAAACATCCACCTAATCATGAAGGGATTCACATCTAGATCAGGGGAGGTCATCGTGCCTCTTTACTCATCCCTCATCAGGCCCATAGTTGAGTACAATGCCTCTTTTGGGATGTACCTTACCAGACACCTGCAACTGGAAAGACCCCAAAAGTACCTCACCAAGAGGATCAAAGGGCTCAAACAGATGCCATATGCTGCCCGGTTAAAGAAACTCCAGCTCTTCTCAGTGGCATACCGCCTGCTCAGAGGCGATCAGTGCCTGACGTATAAAGCCATGTCCAATCCGGAATTAATGGACATGCTGCACCTCAGAAAATCCAAATCCCATCGAGCTACGTGCTCGAGAGACTTGAACCTCAGCACTGAAATAAATAGGACATGCTGGAGGGACCGATTCATAACCCAGAGGCTCCCTTCACTCTGGAATAAAATCCCAGTCCAGGTTAGGCAGAGTCCCTCATTGACTCTCTTCAAGAGGAACCTTGATGAGTGGATGGGAGATCGTAGGTTTACCCCGGGTATCGCTTCTGTGTCACTGTTAGACAGAGGCACAGTATACTAACCTCGAAAAAGGGCATAGCAAAATTAATTTAAAATGGGTGGCAAAAGCCAAACACACTCTGGCTAGGCTTATAAATGCCCTAGGGCAGATAGCCTAGTATGAACCTATGAACAAACCTTGCACCTTTACCACCACTGAATGGTCCCCACAAGTAAAATCTGAAGCATCTGTATTTACAGATTGACTTGGAGGTAGAAGAGAAAAAGCAAGACCTGCACTTGTTTATATTTGTAGTCTCCCAAGTGCAGTTCCTTTTTTTACAAAGCCCAAGACTGGAATCTAAAATTACAGAGAATGCAAATGTTGGGTCCATGTGTGTGCGTTTTTTTTTTTTTTTTATAGAAACCACTTACCTTTTTTATGTGTAACCTGTTTAAAGGAATCAAGACAATCATATAATACCATGAACCTAAGAATCAAGATAAACCCTCTGGATTAAGTCTTTGAGCTAAGCAGAATAGCAAAATCTCCAGATGAAGATCTACTTTCCTTTCATAAGAAGGTTCTTTGTTGCAGTGTGTCTATTAGACATCCTAGAAAGACAATCCCATGTGACTAAGTCAAGAAGGATTTCTGAGTGTTTACATGAAATCCCAGATTATTCAGAAAAGATTAAACCCATCTTAAGGACTCTTGGCATCTGGTAAAGACTGCAATTGCAAGTCATCTAAATAAGGAAAATGCAAGTGTCATTCAGTTTGCAGACAGCTATGCTAGAAGCTAGATCTTTTGTAAAATACCCTTGGAACAGTACAAAACCCAAAGTGTATTGCAGAGAAAAGATAATGTGAACCAGTGATTGATAACTGTTGACATTTCTTGAAGCTTTTTACCATGGGAATGTAATGGTATGCATCTTTTAGGTCCAATGTTACCATTAAACTTCCTTGGGGATTCAGAGGTAACAGACTCTGAAGGTCACCATCTTGAATTCTGGAATTTGTACACAAAAATTTACAAAGAAAAGCTTTAGACCTGGTCTCCACAAAAACTAATTGCTAAGAGAAACATTTTGAAATAAAAGCCTTTGCCTTTTTGATTTATTGACACTAGTTCTAGTACTCCTAGGATGAACAAGTTCTGAAGAATCTGAGGAATAAAAATTCTGTTTGGTTCAAGGGATGGGGAGGAACCCATCTGAAAGGGATTTATTTTATGCAGTGCCAAGTGTATCCCTCTTGATCTACCTTTAATACCAATTACTATGCCAAAGGGGAATGTACACAGCCAGTTGTTGGTACAGGTTATTAGACATTAGGGCAGGAGTGGACTGGAGGGGCCAGGGGGAAGACTGCTGTCAGTGTCATTCTGAAGTAGACGACTCATTTTATTTTTTTACGTAAAAGCTTGTTTTTTTATTATTCCCCTCTTTCCATCTCTCATTTCCTTGTTTTTCATAAAAAGTAAGGACTGCTAATTTTATTTCTCACATGTGAAAAGGATATGGGTGATTTTAAGGGGGAAGGCTGAAAAATCTTTGAAACTCCCTAAATTAATTTCTTTGTCACACGTTAAGGGCCCAAATAGCAGATGGGCCAAATAAAACCTTCTTATGTAAAGTTGAATTCAAAATTTCAGACTTTACCTCATCAGAAGCTTTGATTAGATACCCAGCCATACCTCCTCAAACCAGTAACAGAAGCAGAGGCCCTAGACAACATAGCCTTTTATTCAGTTAGTTACACAAACATGTTAAGGCTTTTGGGGCATGTGGGTTGACAGACGACATTTATACCAATGCACAATGGTCTTGAATATACTTTTGCAAATGATGAGATGGAAATGAGAAGTGATATATATCTTTATATGCTAACAAAGTATGTTTTCCACCATTTGAGATTCCTAGACAAGTTTTCCTGCTTTTCCGTACTGGTTAGAAATACACTAAGAAGCACTGTCAGATTTATCAGAGTTGTTCTCAGTGAAAATGCTATCAATTGCAGTGAGCTTTGCAATTTGTGGGTCTGAGTTGCTTGTCTTGGTCAGGCCAAAACTGTTTGCACCCAGCAGTGCTTGCCTGCCAAGAAAGCAAAAATATAAAAAAAGGATTACTCAGATTCGATAACCAGGAATTCCTTGATAGGTTTAGAGAGGACAAGGACAATATGAAGGGTCTTGTGGATATGTTTGACCCCCCCCCCCCACAGGGGCACTGCAGGAATGCATCAACTTCCTATTCATGTGGGCACGAAAGTATGTATAGCCCTCACTATATTTGCTACAGGAACCTTTCAGGACAGACTGGGAAAGTTTGGGGATCTCACAGGCTCCTGCCTTCAGTATACTGCAGCAGTTCCTGGAAGTACTCCTGGCAGATATGGTTCAGTACATCTATTTCCTGGTTTCACCTCAGAATCAAGCCAAAATTGTATGCCTTGGCACATTTCCTTGAAGTACTCAATGTGATAAGACTGCACCCATACTGCAATTCATGTCCCTCAAGGGCCACAGGGGCAGCGGTACTGCAATAGAAAGGGCTACCATTCAGTCAATTGCCAGGTAGTATTTTGATGCATGTGGTTGTATCACTGATGTCTCTGGCAGTGCATGATTACCTTATCTGGCACCCTAAGTCACTATACCACATCTTCCTGCATGATAGGATGTCCAGTGGTCATTTTGTTGGTTGGTAGTTATTCATGTTCAACTATATTGCTGTATAGTAATGTTTATATCTGGATTTGTCTCCTCCCCTCTCTCTCTTTTTTCTAGGTCATGCCGGATATCTTCTTGAGGCATGGATCACGACTCCAGTGAGAAATCCTTCTGGAGGTGGAGAGGAGACATATTATATCTGTTCTTTTATTGCCATTAAGAGGGTCTTTGGCCTCCTGAAGGGTAGTTTTGGGTGCCTGGATGAGTCTGAGTGTGCCCTTCAGTATGACTCTACAATTTCTATGATGTTTTCAGCCTGTTGCATTTTGCACAATATGATCATGAACCAGTCAGGTGGTGAAGTGACCCATGTCACTGCAGCTCCCAGTTCTAGACCCACTCTAATGATTACCAGCTGGCAGTAGTAACAAGGGACCCACATCTGTAGCAGGCTCTGAAGCTATGGACCATAACATTAGGGTTAGTGTTTCCTTTACTGTAAAAACACAGTGTATAAATTGATGCATGCAGAGATATTTGTGCACTATGCTGTGTGGTACACGATCTGCTGTCACTGTTCATTAGGCATTCAATTTTTTATTACTACCTATTTTGACATGTCTGACTCCTCAGCAATTCCTGTTCAGTGATGTTGAATGGCATCAAATCAAAAAATATGTTTATGTGCTGTAATGAATAACTTCTGCTTTAATGATTAGTTAACTAGCCAACAGTATATAATACTGACAATGAAACTTCATGATGAAAAGCATTGAAATGCTTTAATTTATATATGCCATTTATTTTGACTTTGGTTGTACTGCACACTAAATTTTAGTGTGTCATACAAAATAAATTCCAGCTACAAAACCATTTGCCCAGTGAGGAGGGTGTAATGGCAGAACTTTATGTGGCATGGCTGGATGCTTATTTTAATTAAATTTAATTATTTCCTTAGGATATGTTTTGCATGAAAACATTTATTCACTACTATTCTAATGCTTTAGGTGACTGCCACCTGAAGGAATGGTAACCCACTGGGTTCTCAGGTTGATAACTTCACATTCAACCATCATGTAGCAGCAGTGGTTAGAAAAGCCTTTTACTTGGTTCACCTCATAAATGAAGGGATTGCATCCAGAAAAATGAGATTATTTGCTCTCTACTCCTCCCTTATTAGAAAAATTGAATATAATGCCCCATTTGGGATGTACCTTTTCAAACATTTGCACCAACTGCACAGACCACTGAAATACCTCACAAAGAGAATCCATGGCCTTTAACACGTCCTATGCACAGACTCAAATCACTATCTCTGTACTTGGTACTGTACAGATTGTTCAGGAGTGATCTGTGTCTCGCCTACAAGGCAAACTCAGACCCTGCCCTACTAGAGATGCTCCATATCCGTAATTATAACTCCTCACGCACTGCCCGCTCAAAAGGCCTGAATCTAATATGAGACATCAACAAAACCTGCTGGAGAGACAGGTTTGTCTCCCAGAGGCCGCCCAGTCTCTGGAATAAACTCCCCATACATGTCAGAGTACCTCACTAACCATCTTCAAGCACAACCTTGATGAGTGGATGGGTAACCACAAATTTGTCCCAGAGGTTCCACCTGTGTCCCTCATTGACAGGGGAGACAAGTGCTGACTCAGGTTTCTTTTTTGGGATAAACTCTTGGCTAGGCTTGTAAGGGCCCCAAGGCCATTAGCCTAGAAACCTCCTATGATCCTATGTACCATTGTTTTCTGTCCAGTATACATTCATAGTGTATCTAATAGCTTTCCAAGGATGAAGTGCATAAACTTCTATCTCCTCCCCCATTCCAATTACACAGAAAGCTGTGTCAATAAAACTAATTCACAACAGTTCAAAATCAAATGAGTTATACACACCTCCTATTAATAGGCCAAGTAATGGTGCAAATGATTTGCACAGATTTAGTTTTTTCCTCCATCTTTTTAAGTACGTCTTCTGCTTTGTTGCCAATCAGGTGGTCTTGGTTTAAGGGAGCATCCAGTAATTTAGCTTTAACATGATCTGGCAAATTTTGCTCCTTAAGCCAAGCATGCCTTCTAAGAACAGACCCAGTGGCAGCAGCCCTGCAAGATGCTGCTAAAGAGTCAAAACTACATTGCAAAGTATGTTTACCAACTTGTTCAGCAGAATGCATTAAATCCTATAATTCTTTATTTTCAGCCAAGTCAGGAATCAACATAATTTTCTGTTTAAGTAGTCCAATAATATGCTGCTGATACTTTAACATATGAAACTGGCAGTTTAAGGCAATAATGGCCAAAGTAGCAAAAGTGTATACCTTCTTACCCCATCTGTCAAAGGCCCTGGAATCTCTATCAGAGCAGGTAGGGTTTTTGGCAGTAGTAGCCTTAATGCCTTTAGGTCCCTGTGAAATGGTCTCTGGGTCCACAGTAGGATTCTTGAAAAGGAACTTGAGAGAGTCAGGTACTCTAATACCTGTCAGATTTCCTGGGAGCAGGAGGTAAAGGGTCTGGGGCCAGGCAAGATTCCAGGAAGGCATCATCTACAATGTGCGGGACAGGAAGGATAGCTAAAGGCCTGTGTTGAGGTAGGAGTAAGAATTCCCTAAGCCTCTTTTTGGAGTCAGAGTAATCCTGGCTTTCCCAGCGGAAATGCTCCCTAAGAGTGTGCAAGGTTTCACCAAAAGAAAAATCTTCTGGAGGGGAAGCAGAGGGTATGGAGTCCTCTGAATCAGAATCCTCAAAGGTAGATAAGGGCAAATCCTGATAATCAGAAGAAACAGAAATTTCAGAATCCTGATCAGAAGAATCAGAAGGAAAATCAGTTCTAGGTCTTTTAGAGGGTGAAGGCTGGCTTCCCCTAATTAAAGTAATAAGGTCTTCGGCCATTCTTATCATTTGGATTTAGGCATAAGGGCCTGACCATGTGGTTTGGACATCTGTTTTCTAGGTGTGGGTTGAGTTTTAGGCCTTGAAGAAGAAGATGGCATCTGTTTGAAATGCAAGTCAGTAGGCCTGAATACACCCTCAGAAGCTGGTGCCTGCACAGCGGCTCCAGACCCATCAAAGGTAGAGACATCTGCAGGTTCCATAGTCGAACAGGCATCTCGTGGCATACCAGACTCCGAATGGGTCTCGGCAGAGGCCTGCAAATCTGAAGTAGCAGGTATCAGGGGCCGCAAAAGCGCCTTACTGAGTACCGGCGAACTGGGGACTAGCTTAACAGAAGCATCGTCAGCAGCTTTGGACATATGCAGTCTGTCTCTGTCTTTATCTTTATGTTTTTTTGGAATGTCGGTAGTTGGATAGCTTACCAAAGCCATTTCTGGATAATTAAACAGAGTACCGGAATAGTTTGATGCAAAAATGAACTGACAATGAATAGTTTGATTATTGAATAAGGCACAAAACTGACAGCGAGGGACGTCGTCATCTGGGCCTAGGCAAGGAATGCAGTACGAATGAAAATCTTTATAAGGTATTTGCTTTCCAAGGGGAATACAATTGTTAACTTTTACTGACATCGGTTTAGAGCAAGAAAATGGATCCCCAATGGGGTACTTAGCTTTTTTGCAGATTTCGGTTCTGAAACTCGAAAATGAAAATTTCAGGAGTCGGCTGACCGGCACTTGTGAACTGCTTCTGCTACGGGCATCGCGCTGCAGGAAAGACTGATGTAATGACATCGGCTGCATGCTTTATACCCCTGATGTCATGGAAGAAGAGACAGCATCCGACGCAGGACCCAAGACTTTGATATTCAGTCTGGCTGAGGGCTACCTGCAGGCAGATAACTGAAATATAATGACTGCAACAGTGAAACACTAAGAACATCCTGCCATTAAACTTAGGGACTTGCCTTCCACTTCCCTCAGGCTGCCTCATAAATATAACTATGGTATCAATATAAGTAGCAGCAACACACCCACTCTGCTGCTGATATCATCTATATCTACTGGCACAGTTTAACTGTTTTTGATGCAGATTCTATAAACAAATTATAAAACATTAATAACTATAATGCAACAGCATACAGTACATTATGCTTACAAGGGAATAAGTGGAAACTTACTATGCATGCTTCCTTAATTTTCATTTGCTGATGTACAAAGCTCACATAATAATTACATGCATTTAATGACATAATTCTTCATCAGCATTCAGTTCTGTCTACAAATCAGATTTTAAACTAGCCATCAGGAGCAGATTAGCTGTGATGCAGACACTGGTTAGATAGAAAACACTGTCCTCACCACTTCTAATTATTCCTGTTATGCCATCTTCTATAGCATATAGTCATCCCCATGAATGATCCAAACATATTCATCATCTGGCGGCAAAATTCGGAGCCACCCCCCCATACTGGTAGAAGAAACTGCAATCTGCCTGGCCTTGCTTCTAGCACATACTCCCATATAATTTGCCTTTTCATATACTGTGCCAATTTTCTGTTTCTGCCTCCAACTGCATTGATGTCAACAGCTACTTGTATCCAGGCCTTATTCCTCTCAGACTGTCTAAGACCCACTTTACCAAAACATTTAAGTGCTTCTGAGGGCATGATTTTCCTTACAACTTAAAGCATTCTTCCTGAGCTTTGATACCTTAAGTCTTCACCAGTACTATGTAAAAAAATACATAAATAAAAGGACTACCAGCAGACACTGACAGTAATGTTTGGATGTCATCATCTGTTAATGTACAAACCACTGGCCAGCTATTCCTGACACTCACAGTAACTAGTAGTTATCCAGAATATCCAGAGCTCAGGAGAAGCGAAAGAATTAAAAGCAAAGGCTACTGCAACAACAGGCAACAACCCCAGGTGGGGTTTCAACCTTTGGGGTTTCAAGGGGCCAGGCCAAAAAACAAAAACTGGAGGACTTAAGCATTCCAGTAGACTTTTCTTGTGTCAATGACTATTGTACCGAGCTTTTTACTAATGGCTTTTTAGAAGCAAGTGATAATTTAGAACAGAGAACAAATACTTACACAGTGGTCTTCAATTACCAAAAAGACTTTGCAGTTTACAATTACTCTAACTTATGTATTGATGAGACCACATCTGTCTTACTTTCGAAGGGAAAGACTTTTCTACCTACTAGAATGTTCAATGTCATAGACACAATGAAAGATCTTAAAATTTATTTAAGAAAGTTGAATCTGTGTTTATTGCATGAAACCACTCCACAGACTAATTTAAGTAGTGACAGCATCTTTAGAATTAGTTCTACTTTCAACCCCCCTTTACATCCTAAGCTTGCAATATGGGGACTCTATGTTCCATACCAGAGGTATACCCCTCATTGGTAAGATCTGACCATAAATTAATCACTATGGGCATCCATATCCCGTCCCCACCCCCAGCAAAGGATACCACGGTCAAAAACTTCTCAAAAGCAAACTTCCCACTTCTCAAAACTGAGGGGGAATCCTTCAAAGCCCCAGGGCCAGTAGAAAATATGGCCCAAACCGCAGAATCCTTTACAAATGCATTCTATGGATACCTACAGGAATGCATGGATCGTGCTATCCCAAATAAAACCAAGACACACTCCTCCAAAGGCAGGAGACCTGTCTGGTGGACCCCAGCCATAAATAAGCTGTACAACAGAAGGAGGAAACTACTACATGATAGAGCAAAATCCCTGAAAGGGAAGGCAACTCTGATCAGTACTAGCAAGAAACTACAATCCCTCATAAAATCATCTAAGGCTAGCTTTGAAAGAAAAATTGCACAAGACGCTAAAGATAATCACAAGGCTTTCTTTAGTTATGTCAGAAACCTGGGTGGAAACTCCCAGATATGCTCTTTGTTAGTGCAAAATGACAAAAAATACACTGAACCCACAGACATTGCCAACATCCTGGCAGACAGGTTCAGTGAAAACTCCCCCCCCCCCTCCACCCCAAATGAGCAAATGACTATCCCAACAGAGTGTAGCCTCCCTGACATCACAGATGCACAGGTGAGAGCTGCCCTCTCCAAAGCAAAAAACACAGCATCAATGGGACCGGATGGTGTCCCGGGCTGCATTTTACATGAGCTCCAAGAAGAACTGAACCCTCACTTAAAATCACTGTTCAGTCTCAGCCATACAACAGGATATGTACCCAAAGAATGGCGTACAGCAACATTGGTCCCACTCCATAAAGGTGGTGCCACAATGGACCCCGGAAACTATCGCCCTATAAGCCTAACTAGCCTGGTCTGCAAAGCTACGGGGCATATCATCATGGAACTCATAAACAAAGACATTGGGAACCTCCAAACACTGGATCCTACCCAATTCGGCTTTGTTAAGGGCAGATCTTGCCTCTTGAACCTGGTCAATTTCTTCGAAACAGTCACCAAGGCCATAGACGAAGGGAAGGTAGTCCACACAGCCTACCTTGACCTTGCAAAAGCCTTCGACACAATACCCCACTCGGGCATCATAAATAAGTTCACCAGCTTAAATATCAACCCCTATGTCACAAGATGGGTTGCAAACTGGCTTATGGATAGAACCCACATGGTCAGAATTGCAGGTGCCATGTCAGACTCTAAACCAGTTACAAGTGGTGTCCCACAAGGCTCAGTCCTGGGACCTCTCTTATTCGGTATATATTTCTCTGAGGTACAGGCTAACCCAGGAGGACTATGGCTGACAAAGTTTGCAGATGACTGCAAACTGGGGGCCATAATCGACTGGCCGGCTGACACAAGCATCCTCCAAAAAGGTCTCACAGAGACGGATAACTGGTGCCAGAGCCATGGCCTAAAGCTAAATGCCAAAAAGTGCATAGTCATCCCCTTTGGGAAAAACAAAGTGCCCACAAATTACCACATAGGTGGTAATCCATTAAGTACAGAAGAAGTAATTAGGGATTTGGGGACCCAAGTAGATTGCAATCTCTCCTTTGACAATCACATTGCCAAAGTGGTTAGAAAGACATTCTATATAGCCCACCTTATCACGAAGGGGTTCACATCTAGATCAAGAGAGGTCATTGTGCCCCTCTACTCATCACTCATCAGGCCCATAATTGAATACAATGCCCCATTTGGGATGTACCTTACCAGACACCTGCTACAACTAAAAAGACCCCAAAAGTACCTCACCAAGAGGATCAAGGGACTCAAACAGATGCCCTACGCAGTTAGGCTAAAGAAACTCCAGCTCTACTCAGTTGCTTACCGCCTACTCAGAGGCAATCCGTGCCTGACGTATAAAGCCATGTCCAACCCAGAATTAATGGACATGCTCCACCTCAAGAAATCCAAATCCATCAGAACTACATGCTCCAGTGACTTAAACCTCAGCACAGAAATAAATAGAACATGCTGGAGGGACAGATTCATATCCCAGAGGCTCCCCGCACTCTGGAACAAAATCCCAATCCATGTCAGACAGAGCCCCTCAATGACCCTCTTCAAGAAGAATCTTGACGTTTGGATGGGAGATCGTAAATTTACCCCTAGGATCTCTTCTGTGTCACTGCTAGACAGAGGCACGGTAAACTAACCTTAAATGGGCTATCTTCTGTGACCTACTATACAGAGGCACAGTCAACTAATCTAAGAAGGGTGGTGAAAGCCAAACACACTCTGTCTAGGCTTGTAAATGCCCTAGGGCAGATAGCCTAGTATCAACCTATGAACCTATGAATATATGAAAAACTATGTGAGCTTGACCTATATAACTTAAATAAGAGTAAACATAGGCCAGCTCACAATTCTGTAAATATGAATCACAGAGCATGATAGTTTGTCAGTGTTGCAAGAACAAGATGTGAGAATCATGAAACCTGACAGGGGGGAGGGGTGGTAATTATGGATTCTTATACATACACTTCCAAGATGTTGACCATTCTGGACACTACGAACTACACAGAGGTTTCCCTTAATGAGTTAAACACTACATATAGGAAAATCTACAGCCAACTGACAGACATATTTTTGGAGAGAAGGATTGACCTGTCCTTATACAACTACTTGAACATCATTAGTCCAAGGATTCCAGTGATTTTTGCTATCCTCAAGATCCACGAGGGTCTCTCAGACCCTCCTATGAGATCCTTAGTGGATGGAAGGGATTCCATTACCATGGCTTGTGCCCAAAACGTAGATCATGAGCTTAAGAAAATACTGCAAAAGGAAAACCAGATATGTAAAGATTCCTGGACTTTTTTGGAACAGGTTAACAAAACTGATTACGTGAATGACATATTGGTCACAACAGATGTCAAGAATTTGTATACTGTCATTCCACAAAGTATCGGCCTAGAATGGGTTGGTGATTTGCTGTTAAAATGCAAAGTGAACCAGGAGAAGATTAATTTAATTTTAGAATTGTTGGAAATTTCTCCTTTAATGGCAGATACTTTTTGCAAATATCTGGAGTGGCCATGAAATCAGTTTGTAATGGGACATTTGCCAACATGGTCATCGTACACTGGGAGAGGAACTTTGTATTTCAGTCCTACTACCATTCTTTTTTTAAATTATACTACAGGTACCAAGAGGACATTAGTTTAATTTGGAAGGGGTCCTCTTCTGATCTGGATGAGTTTTTAAAATATCTAACACCACAACCACATTTTTGCAGTTCACTTGGGTCATTAATTCAGACTACATGGACTGCCTTGATGGAAGGTACGCCACTAGAATCCACATAAAAGAAACCTATTCAAATTCTTGTCTGCACTACACCAGCTCCCACCCTAAACATCAAAAGAGGTCAGTGGCAAAAGGGCAACTTGTCTGAGCTGCCCGTATGATCTCTGGGAGGAGGATTTTATTTCAGAGTGTAGGAATTTGAAATCCATGTTCTTAAAGAGGGCTTATCCAGCTGAGTTGCTCAATGAGCTTACAAATGAAGTTATAGAGAAAATAAGAGTAGGTCACTTCAAGCCCATAGTTGGGGTTCAAATTTTAGATAATAACTCACCCAACATGGAGATGAGAAGACCAGATGAGAACAGGAGCCCCTTCCTTAGATCTTTGATAGTCACATACTGTTCTGATTCATATTATAAAAATTGGGACATTTTAATGGAAGACTTAGACATCAGAACTCATCTAGGTGACAAACCAGTGGTAACATACAGGAGAGGTTCAAACTTGAAAGACCTCCTAAGGAAAGGGCACACCCACACTACAAAAGGCCATTTGGGCATGCATAAATGTGGGTCTTGCAAATGGTGTCGCAAAGTTAAAACTGGGACTAAGTTTACAATAGATAATATGGATTTTAATGTAAAAGGAAATACAATTGCTCCTCGAAGGCAGTTGTCTACATGGCCACATGTGACCAGTGCTTGGTGTTTTATATAGGCAAAACAGAAATAAAACTTAGTGCTAGGATTTACAAATACGATTATGCCAAAAGGAAGAACAATATGAACAATGCACTAGCCAGGAACACCCATGAAAACTCCAACCACAACTTTAGGTTCATGGCTGTGGACCACATGGACATTAGTGATAAGATACCTTGGGGACTCCAGTTGGAGTTAAAGGAAGTCAGATGGCAGATGTTATTGCATGCAGATGAATGGCCTGGTATTAATGACAGGATGTCCATTGCTCCTGTTTTAAAACAAAAGGCCCTTGAAAGGAACAAAATAGCATAAAGCGTATGATTTGGCACAAGCACTTTACTTGGTTATGATTTTTCCAACATCTATTTCTTAAGTGTGAGTTTTAAGATACTAATATAAGATTTTTAACCGGTTTGTTTTTATCCAACATTAAATTACAGTTTTCTATATCATATTTGTGTTCGGTGCTTTTTAGGACTCCTGCCAGTGTTTCCTTCTTATTTAACTAGTAGTTAAGACAAATAAAAAGAACTACAGAACTCTCAATATACCCATGCAAACTGCAATCTTACACTAACTGCACTTCATTCAGCTGCAGTAGTTAACCAGAAAACAACTTGCCATATCTTCTTCCATTGACATGCACTTTTCCTCACAGTCAGTACCAAAACAGATTCATCACACTTGCCAATTCACGTCCTTTGCACACTGAAATCTCTGCAATAAATGAATGCATTTATTCCCATGTATTCACAATCAGTACATTGCTCTTCTATAATGTTCATTTTTTATAATCACTACCGATTTCCACAACTCGTATCATGAGATGCAACTTCAAAATGAAAAAGAAAATGGTAATAAGGCATGCGCAGTGTACACCAAAACTCATTGCAGGGGACCTTTAATCAGTAATAAAAATATTCTTTTAAGAAGGTCTTACACAATAATCATTTTTAAATAAAGTTTTCATTATCCTAATAGATTTGCCACCTATCTTGGCTATTCACAAATATGGCAATGCTCAAACTACTAGTGAAAAGTCATGTCCATTTTCATGTTTTGTATGCAGCCAACATTCTGGCTGACAGGGTCAGTGCAAATTTCTCCCCTCCTTCACCCCCAAAAGAAGAAATACTTATCCCAGCTGAATGTAATCTCCCTGTCATCTCAGATGTCCAAGTGAGACCCGCCCTAAACAAAGCAAAAAACACAGCATCAATGGGACCTGACGGTATCCCGGGTTGCATGTTACGTGAACTCCAAGAGGAGCTAAACCCACACATAAAAATGCTATTTAACCTTAGCCTTACTTCGGGATATGTACCTGAACACTGGCGTACAGCAACAGTGGTCCCACTCCACAAGGGGGGTGCCTCTACAGACCCTGGAAACTACCGCCCCATAAGCTTAACCAGCCTGGTCTGCAAAACTATGGAAAGAATCATTATGGAACTCATAAACAGAGACATAGAGGACCTACAGACACTTGACCCCACCCAGTTCGGCTTTGTAAAGGGCAGATCCTGCCTTTTAAATCTGGTTGACTTTTTCGAAACAGTCACTAGAGCCATTGATGAGGGCAAAGCAGTCCATACAGCATACCTGGACTTGGCTAAGGCCTTCGACACAATACCCCACTCAGGCATCATAGATAAGCTCAACAGCTTAAAAGTAAACCCTTATGTCACTAGATGGGTTGCAAACTGGCTAAAGGACAGAACCCATAAAGTTAAAATTGCTGGAGCAATGTCAGACTCAAAGCCAGTCACAAGTGGTGTCCCACAGGGATCTGTCCTGGGACCCCTCTTGTTCGGCATTTATTTCTCAGATGTTAAAGCAAACATGGGAGGGCTGTGGCTGACAAAGTTCGCAGATGACTGCAAACTAGGCGCCATAGTCGATACACCAGCAGACACACACATCCTACAAAAGGCCTCACAGAAGCGGACAACTGGTGCGAGTCACGGCCTTAAACTAAATGCCAAAAAATGTATAGTCATCCCCTTTGGGAAAAACAAAGTACCCACAAATTATCACACAGACAGCAACCCACTGAGTACGGAAAAAGTAATCAGAGACCTAGGGACCCAAGTCGACAGCGACCTCTCATTTGACACCCACGTTGCCAAAGTGGTTAGAAAACATTCTACCTTGCACACCTCATCATGAAGGGATTCACATCCAGATCCAAGGATGTCATTGTACCCCTATATTCCTCCCTCATCAGACCCATGATTGAGTACAATGCCCCATTTGGTATGTACCTTACCCGGCATTTGCAACAGCTGGAGAGACCACAAAAGTATCTCACCAAGAGGATCAAGGGTCTCCAACATATGTCTTATTCTGCCAGACTAAAGAAACTTCAGCTCTATTCAGTAGCATACCGCCTGCTCAGAGGTGATCTCTGCCTGACGTACAAGGCCATGTCCAATCAGGATCTGATGGACATGCTCCACCTCAAAAAATCCAAATCCATCAGGACCACGAGAGCTAAAGACTTAAACCTCGGCACAAGTATGAATAGGACATGCTGGAGGGATAGATTCATAACCCAGAGGCTTCCCATGCTTTGGAACAAGATCCCAGTTCATATTAGGCAGAGCCCTCACTGACTCTCTTCAAGAGAAATCTTGATGAGTGGATGGGAGATCGTAAGTTTACCCCAGGGGTCACATCTGTGTCACTGCTAGACAGGGGCACAGTAAACTAATTCTATTATATAAGGGGACCTTCATTGTGTCACTACTAGACAGAGGCACAGTATTCTAAATTTATTCTGTACATTTTTTGTACCATTTCATGGGGTGGCAAAAGCCACATCACTATGGCTAGGCTTACAAATGCCCCAGGGCAGATAGCCTAGAACTATACTATGAAACTATTAGAATAATTTATATGCATGTCTATGAAATTAAGTAGTATGCAAATGTGTCTAGAAGTGTATCAGTGAAATTTGAACTTTCTCTGATTGAATGTGTATCCAATAGTACATGTACACATTTCAAAAATACAAGGAAGTACTGCGGACATTTCCAAATTTCACAGCACTCCTCAGCTATCGCAAGTTTTCCATGGAAATGTGTTGATGGCCCTAGACTAGCCCAAATAAGAATGTACTTACAAAAATCAAAATGGAGGCATTTAAATGTCAGGTTTACAGCAACCTAAAGGTAAATCTCTGCCTGTCTGGCACTTTCTGTTGCATCCTAGTAATTCAAACATATCATAATGTCATTAAAACTTACAGTCAACTTGACATTTAGTCGCCCTTCCTCCAAAAAAAGAAAAAAAAAAAAACAATTTGTACTGTACTTTTTCTTACAAGATCAAATCCTTCAGGAGCAGACCAGGCATGCACCTCCCAGGCTAGGCAATGGTCAACCTTTGCACATTCAGCGATGTCTTCTCAGGGTCAGAGAAAATACATCTGTTTTGCAGATACTTTGGTTGAGGTTATACTTATAGGGGTAGTGAACAGACAAATTTCAGACTGTTTTTAAGCATCTCTTCAGGATGTAGAACACACACTCCCCATCTAGTGTTGACCACCATGCCAACACAGGTCCCTACGCCCACAAAAACAGGGTCCTCCAATACAACACCATCTGGGAGTGGAAGTGTGCAAGTCTTTGTGGACTGAGCTTCAAGCTGACAATTCCTCAGCCCTTCTCTCACCCTCTCTCCTTCACCCTCTTCCCCATTTCCCACACAAAGGATCATAGGTAGGTACTAGGCTATCTGCCCGAGGGCATTTATAAGCCTAGCCAGAGTGCGTCGGCTTTCGCCACCCCATTGATTAATTAACTGATCCTGTCAAGCAGAGCCAATGAAGTGATCCCACGGGTGTATTTTCTGTTACCCATCCACTCGTCAAGGTTTCTCTTGAAGAGTGTTAGTGAGGGGCTCTGCCTGATGTAATTTGAAATTTTGTTCCAAAGCATGGGGATTCTCTGTGACAGAAATCTATCCCTCCAGCATGTTCTATTTATTGTTGTGGCAAGGTTTAGCTCACTAGAGCACGTGGCTCACAGTAACTTGGATTTCTTTAGGTGGAGCATGTCCATCAATTCTGAGTGGGACATAGCTTTGTAAGTCAGGCAGAGATCATCTCCGAGTAAGCAATATGCCACTGAGTACAGCCGGAGTTTTTTCAGTCGGGCTACATAGGACATATGTTTGAGGCCAGTAATCCTCTTGGTGAGATACTTTTGTGGTCTTTCCAGCTGTTGGAAGTGTCTTGTGAGGTACATCCCAAATGGGGCATTGTACTCTGTGATGAGTCTAATGAGTGACGAGTAGAGGGGCACTATAACCTCTTTATTTCTTGATGCAAACCCTTTAGTAATTAGATGGGCCACATAGAAGAATTTCCTAACTACTTTGGCAATATGATTGTCAAAGGAGAGATTACTATCTACCTGGATCCCCAGATCTCTTATTACCTCTTCTGTGTTAAGGGTGCTGCCACCTATGTGGTAATTCGTGGGTGTTTTGCTTTTCCCAAATGGGATGACTATGTATTTTTGGCATTTAGCTTGAGGCAGTGACTTTGACACTAGGTGTCCGTCTCAGTAAGTCCCTATTGGAGGATGTCCATGTCAGCCAGAGAGTCAATTATGGCTCCCAGTTTGCAGTCATCAGCGAACTTGGTTAGCCATAGTCCTCCTATGTTTGCCTGTACTTCTGAGAAGTATATGCCGAACAGTAGGGGTCCGAAGACCGAGCCTTGTGGGACACCACTTGTGACTGGTTTAGAGTCGGACCTGGAGCCCGCTATTATTACCATGTGAGTTCTGTCTGTAAGCCAGTTGGCAACCCATCTCGTGACATAGGGGTTTATGTTCAGGCTGGTGAGTTTTTCTGTAATACCAGAGTGGGGAATGGTGTCAAAAGCCTTGGCGAGGTCAAGGTAGGCTGTGTGAACCACCTTTCCCTCATCTATGGCCTTGGGGACTGTCTCGAAGAAGTCAACCAGGTTTAGTCGGCATGATCTGCCCTTAACAAAGCTGAACTGGGTCGGGTCAAGTGTTTGGAGGTTCCCAATGTCTGTTAATGAGTTCTGTGATGATGCGCTCCATAGCCTTGCAGACCAGGCTAGTCAGGCTTATGGAGCGATAGTTACTAGGGTCAGTTGTGGCCCCCCCTTTGTGGAGAGGAATAACCGTTGCTGTGCGCCATTCTATGGGCATGTAGCCTGTGGAGAGGCTGAAGTTGAACAGTGTGTTTAGGTGGGGGGCTAGTTCGTTCTGTAGTTCGTGCAAGACGCAGCCTGGGACACCATCTGGTCCCATTGATGCTGTGTTTTTGGCTTTTGAAAGGGCTGTTTTCACCTGTACACTTTTCCGGTATTGTTGTGGGCCCTTTTGGAGGTGAGAGGGGGGTGAAGTTTGCACTGAATCTATCTGCGAGGATGTTGGCAATATCAGTAGATTCAGTATATTTTGTGCTATTTTGCACTAGTTCAGTGCATATCTGCGAGTTGCCACTTAGATTCTTAACATAGCTAAAGAAGGCTTTGTGGATATCTTTTGAATCCTTGGCTATTTTTCTTTCAAAAGGACCTTAGTTTCTTACTGATACTTATCAAGGATGTCTTTCCTTCTTGGGATATGCTTTTTTTCTGAACTAATTTCCTCCTTCTATTGTATAGCCTATATATTGCAGGGGTCCATGAAAGTGGTATCCTTATCTTAGAGAAGCGAGTCTTGGTTTTGCTAGGGATGGCACGATCCATGCATCCTTGTAGGTGCTCATAGAGTGTGTTTGTAAAGGTTTCTGCATCTTGGGCAGCGTTATCCTTTAGAGTGGGGGCTGTGAAACTTACCACCTCTGTTTTAAGTAAGGTGAAGTTTGCTTTAGAGAAGTTTTTTACTGTGGTTTCCTTAGTTGGGGGTGGTGGTGGGGTGTGGACATCCAGAGTGATTAGTTTATGGTCTAATCTAACAAGTGACGGGTTGACCTCTGGTGTGGAACACCTGTCGCCCATGTTGGTGATGACCAGGTCCAATATGTTTTCACCTCTGGTAGGGGAGTTTACCAGCTGATCCAGGGCATTTGAGTTGATGAACTCCAGGAAGCACTGGGCCTGGGAATTTGTACTCAAGTAGTTTTCCCAGTGAATGGTAGGGTAATTGAAATCGCCCAATATCAGGGTGTTCGGTAGGACCTTCATGTTTTCCAGTGTATCCAGAAAGGTGGAGTGGTGGTCCTAGGTCATGGAAGGTGATCTGTAGCAGGCCACAATTTGCATTGCAGATTTGCCCGATGTTATTTGCACATGGATGATCTCAGAGGTATCATGCTGCGCCACTAACCTGGAGGTGTAGGTATCCTTGATGAATATGGATAACCGCCTCCTTTTGTGTTTTGGTCCATGTTCTGTGGCCGAAATGTATGGTATGAGTTAGCCCGGTAGTGCTGGGGTGCTCTCTGGAGCCTTGAACCAGGTTTCAGTTACTGCACAGATGTCGACATTCTACATACTGAGGAGTGCTTCAAGCACGTGCATTTTGAGATTTACACTCCTGGCGTTTAGTAGCATAACCCTCAGTTTTTTGTTAATTGTGCTGTTTACGGAGGTGGGTTTGACTTTTGAGCCTGGACTAAAAAAGGCACTATGGGGGCAGCAAGAGCCTTAGCCAGTATTTGAAAGCCTAGGGGTGACAGGTGCAAGATGTCACTTGCAAAGCAATGTGGCTTGTCGAGCATGCCGTCCCAGGCTGACAGACACTGGATCCCCTTTGAATGACACCAGAAGCTTAGCCAATTGTTGAAATTGATCATTGTTTTCTTTATACTGGGAAAGG